>NW_016690302.1:0-1341 GCF_001604755.1 Lepidothrix coronata | reverse complement strand
GCAGAGACAGATTAGATTTGGATGACATTTCCTTTACAGACCTCTTGCAGTTTCTTGTATTTCTGGTGTGTTGTGGGGGAGGTCAGTCCTTCTGGATCCAAATCTTGGCACACACGCAGCTAAATTCATTCCTGCGTGTGCACCACCTGCCTACATGCCCTTCTATTCTGTTATGCTGCTGATTCTGGTGCTGTTTGCATTTCCATTCCTCTGGCTGATTTGGGAAGTGCCTGCAGGGAGTCTGCTTCCTTACTCAGCCAACAGTCTGGTTTCCAGAGGGCCAGACACAGTTCCACGTCAGCATAGGGCAGTGGAGTGAGTCGCTTTGAAAATCAATTTACAAATGTCTGTGCAAAAATAGCCTGCATTTGCTTGTGGAGGGGAATCCCAGGAGGCTTTGGAACAAGGCGTGTTGTGAAAGGATGGAAGACGGGGTTTCAGACTCCAGAATATGAGAGCAATTCAGAGCAGATGATGTGATTTGCCCCGGGAAAGCTGGAAAAACTAATAGTAGAGCCACAAACGTTTCCTTCTTTTTTTTGTGTGTTTTAACTGCAGGACTTGGTCCTAACAGTTAACACAAGTAGCATCTCAGCCTGTGAAGCCTGGCTGGAAGTGTGGGATGCAGTAAGGAACTGGGAACAATTGCCTGAAACGCTTGGATCCTTTGCCAGGTGGCAGTCCCTTGTCCCTTTGGGTTGGATGATTGCTGAGCTCGTGCAGCTCCCATGGCTGTGAATCCCTGCACCTTTGGTGGCAGAGGAGCAACAGGGACAAGGGTGATCTCTGCCTCTTTCTCAACTGCTTCAGATCACAGACCTCTGGGTCTGTGCTGGGAGGGCGGAGAAGAAGGGAGAGAAGGGACATGGCTGCTGTCTCAGCTCAGGCCTGGTGGCCTAAACCTGCATCCTGGAGACAGGGCTGCACTGGCAGCTTCTGGCAGCTGCTGCCAGCAACATTTACCCCCTTGCACAGGGACTAACAGGAACCAGCTCGAGGTGTCTCTTGTCTGTGCTGGGAAGCACTCTGGACTCTCCCTGAGACGAATGTGTCATTAAAGGCTGTTTGCTTATTCTGAGACCCTGCCCCCTCCTCTGCTAATGGTCTGCGGGGCTGTGCTCATTGAGCTGTGGGCACATTTAATGTGAGTTTCTGCATGGCTGGTGCAGCTGGCAGTGAGCTTTAAGTCCTTTTACTGGCAGGGGATCTGCCGACAGACATTGAGGCAGCTTGTCTCCTCTCCACATCAGGAAGTTTTCCTTCTGTTCTGAAAAACCTTGTGCTTGCCCAGGTCCTGCTCTGGAGCAGTGAGCCATGGCACTAGAGGCTCTTCAGCTTCTG
>NW_016690301.1:3710264-3711345 GCF_001604755.1 Lepidothrix coronata | reverse complement strand
GCAGAGCTCTGCTCGGGACAGCTCTCATGGCAACGGGCACTGATGTCATAATAATAGAGAGACAGAACAACCCAGATGCTGAGGAGCACAGCAATGCAGTCCATTCCATCCCCTGGGCAGGAGAAATTGGCTGAGGGATTATTGTGTTCTTGTGGAAAGCAGTATTTCCATGGAAGCTGTAAGGGTATTGCTAATGTAAATATTGATAAAAATATCAAAACAGGAGAGTGTTCACCAAGCCTCTTGTCCAGCCACAAACACAGTTTCAAAACTACAGCTAAGACAAACTGGGGGAAAAACAAAATAGCCTCGAAATCAATACTGAAGACACCAAACAAACTAAACCCCCAGGAAATCTCCACAGTCCCTTCCCAGTTTTCAAAATGACACTACTGGGAGAACCAAAATGGAGAAATTACGCCATAGAGATTGAAAATACGTTACACCACAAGTCCAAACTGTCACCCTGCCTCCCATGTCACATAGAGGAAAACGTCAGAAGATGAGGACAGAAAAAACCCCACATGTGATACCACCACAGTCAGCAGTCAGCAAAGGCAATAAGGAATAAGGCAGTACATAAGGCCTGGGGACTGACACCACCACAGCCTGTCCTGCACACCAAGCTCGGGTGCAAATGCTACACATCAGCAAGCTTTGTCTCCAAAACTCAAACACTGAGGCAACACAAGACAACTCTCATCAGAATCAGCAGTGATTTCATTCTATGGAAGAACAAATCATATCCACAGCAGCAAATCTCAGCTGCGAACCCCAAGGAGTTACCGCGATACCTTTATCCGACACAGATAAAAAAGGATAAACATATTTAAGCACCTGTAAAGAAACCACCCGCACAAGCCATGGGCGCGGAGCCCGGAGCCCGACAAGGCCGTCCCAGGGGGCGGGACAGAAAGGTCAGAGGGAGGAGGGAATAAGTAGACGAGAGCAAGGGATTGTCACTGACCGTGTCGAGGAGAGAGGGAGGCTCCGGCTGCGTGTCCTTGGCCGCGGCGCCGGGCGGCGGCGGGAAGTTGGGGCTGAAAACCATCAGGTCGCTCTTGGCCGCGCCGTCCGCCAC
>NW_016690301.1:3708278-3709358 GCF_001604755.1 Lepidothrix coronata | reverse complement strand
AACCGCCGTCCTCCGCACGCACCTCCACCTCGTACTCCGACACCCGCTCCCGGTCCAGCAACTCCCGCAGCACCAGCGAGTACGACCCCGACAACGTCGCCTCCAGAACGAACGGACCCGGCGGCCACACCCAGCACCGCACACGACCGTTCGACCCCGAGTCCCGGTCCCACACGCTCAGCAGGGCCACCACCGTCCCCAGCGACGCGTCCTCGGGCACCGGCACCGACAGCGACGTCACCCGCACCTCCGGCGCGTTGTCGTTCACGTCCAGCACCTCCAACACCACCTTGCAGTGACCCGACAGCGACGGCCAACCTTGGTCTCTCGCTTCTATACGAAAATCAAACACACTGACTTCTTCGAAGTCAAGGGCGCCCGTCAGACGAATCTCCCCCGTCTTCGCATTGACCGAAATCACATCTTTTCCACTCGCCGGAAAGAAGTTAGTCACGGTATAGGTCACCTCACTGTTACTTCCCTCGTCCGCATCCGTGGCATTCACCCGCACCACCAGCGTCCCCACTAAAGAGCTCTCCGGCAGCTGCACTTTATACAACGACAGGTTGAACTGGGGCGCGTTGTCGTTCACATCAAGCACCGAGATCACCACTTCCATCGTCCCTGTCAGAGACGGCCGGCCCCCGTCACTCGCCGTCAGCAACAACCGGTGAACGGCAAGCGTCTCCCGGTCCAGAGGTTTCGTTAAAACAAGTTCAGGTTCAATATTTCGCTCACTCAATTTTTGTAAATCCAAAGAGAAATGTTCGCTGGGGCTCAGTGTGTAGGAGAGATGAGCGTTCGCTCCGATATCCGCATCAGACGCGCCCTCCAGCGGGAAACGGGACCCCGGGAGCGTAGTAAATTCCGCAATAGTGAGGTTTTTTCGGGCAGCAGGAAAGGTGGGGGCATTGTCATTAATGTCGGTGACCTCCAGCTCCACGTGGAAGACGCGCAGCGGCCGCTCCACCAGCACCTCCAGCCGCAGCGCGCACGGCGCGCTCTTGCCGCACAGCTCCTCCCGGTCCAGCCGCGAGCTCACCACCAGCGCCCCGCTCGCCCCGCTCACCTCCACGCTCG
>NW_016690301.1:3703697-3706306 GCF_001604755.1 Lepidothrix coronata | reverse complement strand
AGTCTCTCAAACACACCCACTTGAGGTGTGCGACTTACCTGCATTGTCACTGGTTCCTTCCTCTAAAAACAAACATCTTCGGAGAAGGGAAACAGATTTAAAAGGATGTTTGTAATTAACATTATGAGTTTCTGGGGAAGCTGAACAAAAGCAGTTACTTATGTTCCTCACAAACTGGATGGTGTTCAGTGCCCATTATGCATTTTTCTCTCAGGGGAAGGAGGAAGCAGAGCTGTAAGCTACGGACATTCTCTCAAAGTGAAACTTAGCTCAGGACACACAACAGAACACACATCCCCCACACCGATGGGAAATGGCCCAAATGTCTGACACACTGCCACTGAGAGAGAGAGAGGAAATAAACCAACCAACCAACAGAAACCCAAAAACAAACTCAAATGTCTGGCAGTTTGACAGAGGAGAGAAGAAAAACAAATGGTGCCATTCAGCTGAAGTGAAACAATTTTTTGGCAAAATCTTGAATTCCAAGCCCAATCCTTCCCCTGTCTATCAAGTGCAGAGAGGTAACAAAGGAAAGATTTAGAGAAGGCTTGGCAGCATGATCCAAATTTCAAAAAGCTTCTGTTTGACCAACAACATTCCACAACAAAAAGAATATGTGGAGTGCTACAATCCACTCTGGGACTCCTTGAGTCATCTCACATGCCAGGATGCTTTCTGCCTTTGCAGCAATTTCAAATACATACAATTCCAGTGCTTAAAGGTTCTTTGATTAGAACTGTGAATAGTTCTGATCCCTGTCCCCACAGATCTTCTTCAAGAAGACCAAACCAAAGGATGAAGTACCAGTGCAATCAAAGCGTCAACTGGGTGGAAGCATTTCTAAAATAGAAAACCAAAGGTGGGCAGCTCTGTAGATGTGGAGGTTTGGTGTGTACATCCAGACACCAGAATCAGCCGTGTGTGGTAACAGGACATACAAGCACTACTCAGACTGACTGGGCAAGAGCACAAGTAGGGGAAGAACAGAGCACAGAGATGACACCCACCCCCTCAACTGCCCTTAAATATCCTGTCTGAAGAGGAGCACAGATCCACCATGGCAGCAGCTGTGGAAGCTGTTACAGGTGCCCTACAATACCCACACACAGAAGGTTGAAGTGCTTCCCTCCCACAACAACTTGTCCAAAACGGTGCAAAATGTTCATCAGTCTGCATGTTCCCAACTCTTATCCAACACATTCCCCATGCCAGGCTGCAGCAGCACAGGGCACTGTCTCTGACAGGAAATATTCATAACCTCAAAGGACTTCGTGGCCATTTCAAGGCCCTGTACTATCTCAAGATCCAGAAGGCCTCCTGCTCCACAACCTTGGAACTCAAGAAAAGATCCTGGGCAAAAACACTTTGTGCCCATTGTGCCTCCCACTTTCCTCCAGACACCCTCCGTTCCTCACTCTGCAACATTTATTCTCCAGAAAAGACCATCATCTCCCAGTCCCCTCTTCTTATGACAGGAACCACGCTCTTCCCAAGGATTTCCAGTTCCCTCGTGTACACAAGTCTTCCCACTGCTCAAGGGCACCTTTCACATCAGCACATGCACAGGCCCTACTCACTGTCACTGCCACATTCACCTCTGGCACAAGTCACAATCTCCCACCTCAAGCCTCAACTTTTGCTTACCCTCCCCAGCAACTGCAACACTGTAAAACCCACACAGATGGCATCCCATGCACGGTGTCCATCAGACTCTCTGCAGCTGATCCTTCGGGTCAGCAGTTTCAGGGGGAAATGTCACACACCTGTGAGTAACACTCGCTGCAGAGCTCTGCTCGGGACAGCTCTCATGGCAACAGGCACTGATGTCATAATAATAGAGAGACAGAACAACCCAGATGCTGAGGAGCACAGCAATGCAGTCCATTCCATCCCCTGGGTAGGAGAAACTGGCTGAGGGATTATTGTGTTCTTGTTGAAAATAGCATTTCCACAGAACTTGAAAGGAGAATGTAAATATCGAATAAAAAAATTAAAACAGGTGAGTGTGCTTCAAACCTCCCGTCCAGCCAAAAACACAAGTTCACAACTACACCCAACAAAACATGGATGGAAAACAACACAAAAAGAATCTCAAAATCAATAACAAAGACCCCAAAACCAAACCTTCACAGTTTTCATAAGGACCCTACTGGGACAACCAAAATGGAGAAATTACATTATGGAAATTGAAAATACATTAAACCACAAGTCCAAATTGTCACCCTGCCTCACATCTTCTGTAGAGGAATATGTCAGAAGACGAGGACAGAGAAGAAACCACATCTGATACCACCATGGTCAACAAGGGCAATAAGGCAGCACACAGGGCCGGGGGCACTGTCACCAGCAGAGCCTCCTTGGTTTGCCCTCCTTCACCAAGCTCGGCTGGAAACGCTACACACCATCACGCAGCAGCGTTGTCTGCAAAGTGACACCTCGGGGAACTTCCCACGGCAATGGGCAGTGATTTAAGCCCAGGGGAGAATAATTCATATCCACAGCAGAAAACCTCCGCGGCGGACCGTAACCCCAAAGGGATGCTGCTACACCTCTGCTTCTGGCAAGTCCTCCCCGCCCACCACCAGGAGCAGGGGGACACCGGCAAG
>NW_016690301.1:3686185-3701394 GCF_001604755.1 Lepidothrix coronata | reverse complement strand
AGCCGCGAGCTCACCACCAGCGCCCCGCTCGCCCCGCTCACCTCCACGCTCGCCCGCCGGCCCCCAGGCACCAGCCGCAGCCGCCGCGCCTCCGCCTCGCCCGCCTCCAGCCCCAGGTCCTGCGCCACACGGCCCACCACCGTCCCGGCCTTGGCTTCCTCCGGCACCGAGTACCGCACCTGCCCCGAGCACAGCGCCCACGCCGCCTGCACCGCCACCACCCGCAACACCGCACCCCACACACACTCGCCCATCGCCGCCGCACACGCCGCTGCTGAATTCGGACCCCGCACGGGCCCCGCACGGCTCCCGCCGCCGCCCGCACGCACCGGCTCCGCTGCCCGGCCCCAGCCGCCCCCCCGCGCTCACAGCCGGGCTCTCCGCCGCACCGGGAAGGAGCCGCCCACACGCCCTTCCCGAGCCTGCAGCGACACCGTGCGCTGCTCCGCCGCCTCACACGCTCCCAACACAGCGCCCAAGCCTCCACATCTCCTCTGCCGGCTCTTCCCACTGAGCTTCTCTTCCTTTCTCTTTTTCTTTGCCTGTTTTGTCTTTCCTTCCTCCTTTTTCCTTCGTCCTTTCTCTTCCTTCTTTTATCCTTCTTTCCTTCATTAGTTACCTCTTTTCTAGTTTCTTTCTTTTTATTTTTCTCCCCTTTCTTCTTTATTCTCTTCATTCTCATTTTTGTGCTTGCGGTGCCTTACCCTTCTCTATTGTTCCTCCTCTCTTCTTTACCCCCGCTGGCAGCTCGTCAGTCACCTCGGGTGCTGCGGTTTAGATTATTAAAGTCGGAGCAATTAGCACTAATTACGGGACATCAGCGCCGGAGCGTGGTGCTCTGACCAAGGCGGAGATTGTTTGGGACGAATTCCTCTCGAGGTCTAGAGATAAGGTCGGTGCGTACTGGTCATCTGGACTGTTTCGTCTGTCTCTCTCCATTCTTCCTTCTTTGTTTACCCTAATTTCTTCCCCACCTTTCTCCTATTTTCTCTTCTTTGTCTTCTGCTTCGTTTCCCTCCTTTTTTCCTTTCTCACCCTCCTTTCTTCTTGTGTACAGTGACACCGTCAGTGCCATGTACCTAAATCAGTTCATGGTTTCTTCCTTTCTTTCTTTATTTCCATTTATTATTTCCTTCTTCTTTGCTTCTCTTTCTCTGCATTGTTTCTTCCTTCCTTCTCTTCTTTCTCATAGTCTTCTCTTCCCTATCCTGCCCCCATTTCCTTACTTTTTTTTTCTCTTTTTGCATCTCATTTGTCTCTTTAACCGACTAGTTTTTCATATGATTCCATCACTCTCGATATGGAGCACGGACCTGTCTTTTGACAAGAGCTCTCCTTCCTCTTCCCTGCTGACTTCCATCTCTCCAGATGAGGAACAAACTTCCTGCTTTTCTGCAAGTTTATGCAAGACAGAAAGACTATCCCTTCTCCTTCCCTTCCCTCCCCTTTTGGAGTAAGGACACACTGTTCAACCCCTGTTATCTCTAAAGAGAATCCGCCACCCTCTGATAAACAAGCTCAAGCCCCGGATACTTTGACATTTGTGCAACAAAAAGGCTTTGATTACACCAAACAACCAGGGGAGTCTTTCCTTCGGGGATTCGAACTCATCCCAGCCCAGCACTCCAATCCTCCAAGAAGGCTGAAAAAAGCACAGGACCACCACAGCTCCCGAGAGCTCTTCATTTACCTCGATGAAGAGCTATTTTCCACCTGCGTGATGAATATCAAGCTCTTGCTTTTCCTTTCAGACGGACAAACTCTGCCAGAACACAGCAAGAACCTCTGTACCCAGGGTCAGAGATCTCCAGCTAGGCAGACATTTCCCAGTTCTTCACCAATGACACAATCCATGTTCTACACAGCATCTTCTTTCCTCGGGGAAGACTCTTCCCCACTCAAATTCAGCCTCCCTGCGACAAATCGCCAAGCCCTAAGCCCTACTCTGTGCTACTCGGAGGGGAGGATCACTGCCACAGCACACAGATAATGCCCCATCACAACAAAATAGCTCAGAAATTAAAACAAACAAAAAAAGTTACTGTCTCCCCTTTCCCTCCCCGGCAAAGCCGCTTATGTGGCTGTCAGAGGATTTTTTTTACCACCACATGAAGATTCAGGGCAAAATCTTCCACCTGCTAACACAGTTCTCATCTGCTCTCATTCACACCGGCCCCACGGCCACAGCACCTCTCTCAGGAGGACTAAGGATAAAAGCGATCTCTGCCGTCACCTCTGTAGCTCCTGTACACAAACCCCGGTTCAAAACATTATTTCATACGATTGTCATACTGACCTTTTTGTGTTCCTGATGGACTGATCTCCGCGGTGCCGCCGGTAAACAAAGAAACCTGTCACTGAAGGTTGTCAGGCTTTCCGTGGACATTAATGATGCTTTGATTCCAGATCCATCCCTGATGCCATTTTTTGTCTGGCTTATGCCATCAAAGCAAAGATGAATTCTTTTTACTGCATCTTTGTAACTTACCTGCGTTTCCTTATCCCGACAAGTGACTCTTTTCTCCCCGAGGAAGACATTCAGAGAGATAATGTTTCATATCCAAAATCCTGGTGAATTAGGCTTTGAAGATAAAGAGTTGTCTTCCCCTCCAGCACTTCTCTCGAGCAGTGCAGCCCACGGTAAAACAGCAAAAGGAGCCTCTGGCAGACACTGCTTCTGCTGAGGACTCGGATTTATTAAGCCCATTAGCACGTCCCTATGTCATTCCTAACGCCCACAGGGGTTTTGTTCTTCTCTTCCATGGTTTAGGTCTGCAGACTCACGCTCTCATTGCCACAGACCACGGGTAAACAGACACGAACAAACCCATCCTACCAAGTAGAACAGCATTTGTTAACTTCTTCCAAGTGCAGACACTTGAATTGACCTTTTTGATAACACAGAACTGGTGAGAAAGACCCTGCACAGCACGAGTTTTGCCAAGTTGATCCGGAGACACGTTCCCAACCTCTTGAATTTCCTGGAGTTTTCCGTCGGTTTGTTTTGATTTCTGTAGCAAAAGGATATAAAGATTTGGGTAGAGATCACAGCCTTGACTCAAGGGAAAGAAGTAATGCTGGGGCAGATCTTCTATCAACAAATTAATCACATTTGCTCCATGTGAGTCCTAGACGAGAGGTGTTTAAGGAGGACAGATTTCGGGGTTTGGCTTAGGTATTTTTGGTTTGTTTGTTTGGGGTTTTTGTTTCGTTATGTTTTGGTTGAGTTTTGTTGTTTGGTTGGTTGCTTTGGTTTTTTATTTTTGTTGTGGGTTTGTTGCTTTGGTTTTTATTTTTGTTGTGGGTTTGTTTTGTTTGGTTGCGTTTTTTTTCCTCCCACGCTTATCTTCTTGCTAAATTAATTCACTTACCTTGAATAAGTAGGTCTTCTCTGGAGAAATACTTCATGCCATATTAACGGGGAGGAAAATGTAATGCTGAGGTCAGCAAATTTGATTGACAAGTATCTTTAGAGCTGTACTAGGGTCTAGGTTAAGCTTGCTGTATGTAAAATGTAGTAGGATGTTTTTAATCAGTAAAACAGCTGTTACTGAGATGACCAACACTGATGTCAAGGATACAGGACTCGGTGCCCCTTCTCCTGGGGTCTGAACACTTCTCTGTATCGTTTTCATATCCACCAAGTAGCAGCTTCTCTAAATGGTCCCCCAATGCCGAAGATCTGAGCTTAGCTAGTGAAAAACGTGCAGTGAAACAGATAAAGGATCCAGGATCACCTACAGGAAGAGTTGTTTCTTGTTTCCTCAAATCCAGACCATGAGAGATTCTCGTATTCTGATGAAATCCAGTTACTACCTGAGTAGCAGTGTAGTAGTGGATGACATTGGCAAATCCTTATGCACTGTAGCATTGCACTACTACCACAGATGTACAGCTAAGTTGTTTTTTATACCACCTGCATCTATATGATGAGAAGTCCCAAAGGTCACAAGGAAAAGCTGAGATGATCCTGCAAAAAGCATCCGAGATGGTGGAAGGTGTAGTTTAGCTACTTCAACTTTGGTCTGTCTCAGAGCATGCCCAGTGCCTCTGACCGAGCAGCAAGATGTGAAGAGTGGTGATCCATACCGAGAATCTGTAAAGAAAAATCAATATAAACTACTCACCTTTACACCCTGAAAGCCTGGGCGTTACTCTGAGCCTCCTTCATTGGGCAGGAAGGGATGAAAGCCTAATTAAAGACCTGCAAAATAATAACCACGTGTTTCGGCATCCGAAGTTCAGGTCACCCACCAAGAGCTCGCGGAGTGACCGCTGGACTCCTGGAAAAGCAGGTACAGCGAACACAAATCAGAAGGTTTGTCCTGTCGTTCTTTAGACAGCAGAGAGACACACGGACTTTTCGAGGGATGTTTGGAACGCTCTATTTCAATCCCCGCTGAAATGACAGCATGACTTCAGTTACACTTCGAGACAAGAAATGGAGAATCGGCAAGAGACGGTAAAGCAGCAGCTGGGGGAAAATCGCTCCCGTGACACAGGACACTTCCAGCTCTACCATCCCGACTAGGAAAGTGCCGCACAGCAGCTCCACATCAGCCGGCTCAGGGTGACTGTCTCCGTCGGACCGGGATCCGGAAAGAAAAGCCCGTCCCCTCCTGAAGGGCAGGCGAGCTCCGAAATCACAGCGTCGGATTTATCTTCGGGTCCTTCTCGCCTCTTTAACGTAGTTGGGCGGTTAGAGCACGGCACAGAAAAGCCGGGGTCAGGTTTCAAAGCCTCCTGAGACCGAAAGCTTTGAAAACAGCATCTCATTAAAGAGTGCTCTAATCACTAAGAGAGGAGTTGCTCGCATGGGTCCCATCGCTTCTTCGGGGGGGGCATTCCGCCCTCGGCAATGCCGGTGCGGGCCGAGGAAGGGGATGACCTGGTGACACCCACCGCCACAGGGTTTAGTCTTCCCTTCTGCACATCAACCTCGGCAACGGCCGAATATAACGGGGGCAGGCTCGGAGAGCATGGAAAGGACACTAAACCCGTCCATTTCCACCTCTGTCTCCGGGATGCTGGCAGAGCTGGGACCCCGGCCGTCCTCGGGAAGCTGCCGGCGATGCTCGTCGTCGCTCCCGCAGACGCTGCTGCCGCTCGGCCGGTGACCGGACCCGCCGCGGGACCCGCACAAGGGTCCTGCTGCCGGCCCCGAGCGGCCCCGCTCTCCTCGGGAAACCCAGCGCCTTGTCCGCTCCTTCATCCCGGGGAGCGGCCCGGCTCCCCCGCCGCCATCTGCGGGAGGAGGAGGGCGGCACCGGTCGGAAAAGGGCATTAATAAAATATATTAAATAAATAAATAAATATCAATAATAAAACAACATCAGCCACTTCCAAGGCGCTCCCCAGGGCAGCGCGTCCGCCCCGGGATCGCACGGACCCTCCCGGTGCCGGGGCGCTCCGAGCCGGCGAATCCAGCCTCCCTCCGCCTCCCCCCTCCGCGTTCCCGGCAGCTTCCCGGAAGCTCCCGGCAGCCTCCGCTCCCGCTCTCTCCGCCGCAGCAGCTCCGGGACCGGGATCACTCTTGGGAGCCGCTGCCGTCGCCCCGAGCGGGTCCGGGCTCTCGCTCATCCCCCGCGGGCGGTCCAGACCCTGCCGGGCGGCGGCTCTTCCCTCGCTGTCTCCCTCTTCTGTCGCTCGAGGTTTCGTCCTCAAGTGCCCTGTATTTCGGCTGGAATTCCTCCGAGTGGCGTTTATAGGAGCCGGGATTTTCTCACGTGTTAAGGGGTTTAGGGGCATGGTGCCTGCCCAGTCCTGGGTTCTCCCTCTAAGGATATATATCTCCTTGTACATATATATGTACTAAGGATACAGATAAGCATATAAAAACAGAAGGAGGATGTCCTCCAGCACAAACATTTTGGCTGCTCATCCCACGATGAGAGCTCATGCGGTAACCCCTCCACACCCCCAGCCTTGCTCATTTAACATAAGTGACATCCAAGCATCCGCAGCGCCCCAGGGGTCCCCGTTTTCCCGGGGGACAGCCGGCCCCGAGCCCCGGTGGTGGGGTGAACCACAGAATATACTGAGTTGGAAGGGACCCACAAGTCCATCCCCTGTGCCCCTGACGATCATCCAAACACTCCTTGAGTTCTGTCAGCCTTGGTGCTGTGCCCACTGCCCTGGGGAGCCTGTTCAGTGCCCACCCACCCTTCTTGGGGAAGAACCTTTTCCTAGGATCCAACCTAAACCTCTCCTGACATTCAGGCCATTCCCTCGTGTCCTGTTCCTGGTCCCCACAGAGCAGAAATCAGTGCCTGCCCCTCCTCTTTCTCTCCCAAGGAAGTTGTAACTGCAGTGAGGTCTCCCCTCAGTCTCCTCTTCTCCAGCTGACCATACCAGCTGCCCTCAGCCGCTCCTCACACAGCTTCAAATCAAGGCCCTTCTCCATCCTCGTTTCCCTCCTTTGGACACTCTCTAATGGCTGAATATCTTTCTGATGTTGTGGTGCTTCAAACTGCCCCAATATTTCAGGTGAGGCCGTCCCAGGTCAGAGCAGAGAGGGACAATCCCCTCCCTGATGCCCCTCAGGACAGGGTTGGCCCTTCTGGCTGCCAGGGCACTGCTGACTCAGGGCCAATTTGCCGTCGACCAGGACCCCCAGATCCCTTTCCCAGCACTGCTTTCCGGCCTCTCATTCCCAGTCTGTCCGTACGTCCGGGGTTGCCCCTTCTCAGGTGCAGAATCCGGCACTTCCCCTTGTTGAACTTCACATAGTTGGTGTTTGCTCAGCCCTCTAATTTGTTGAGGTCTCTCTGCAGGGCCCTGCAGAGAGAGAGCCAGCAGCTCCTCCCAGTTTTGTGTCTGCAGACTTGCTCAGCATCCCTTCGAATCCCGCGTCCAAGTCACTGATGAAGATGTCGAGCTGCCCTGCCCGCCCCTTCGCTGCTCAGCGCTGGGAGGAGCTGAGCTGAAAATCCTCTGAGAAAACACATCAGTCACCGTTAGAGGTGGAGCATAAAACGTGGAGAATGATGTTTGTGGGCGGCAGTTAGCACTGATCCAGAGGAAAGGCGGGCGAGATCGGCTTCCCCGCCCTGGGGTGGGGACACAGGGCACCCCTGGGACCGGGGGTCTCCCTGGACCAGGCCCCTTTGGAAAGGATCTCGAAAGAGAGCCTGAGTTCCCAGGGAGCTGGCCGAGCCTGCGGGGCTGGAGAGATGACGCTGGGCCTGAATTCCAGTTCTCTGGGGATCCCTGCAGGATCCTGTCCGGGGGATGGGGGAAGCCCCATGTTGTCCCACTCTGGAAATGCCGTGCGGAGCCCAGGAGCTCCGGGAGCCTGGCTGAGCGATCCCATCGCCTTTCATTTGCTGAGTTCATTCCCTAGACACCATTAGAGCTGCCGCTCGGGAGCAGATGGTTCCCCTCCGTCCCGAGCTTCATCCTGGACAGATTGCATACAATTTATTAATAACCCAACAGATGCTCGGGCACTTTCCAGCTCAGATTATATTTCCTGATTGCTGAAATCCCGGCGTGGGGGAGCTGCTCATTTATCTTCTACCGTTCGTCTTTGTGCATTATCAGCACCAGGGGGCAAAGGGTGAAATTCGGGTGTGTGTTCCCTCGCCCCAGCGTATAAACGTGTATTTATTATTCAGCATATAAACGTCCGGGAACTGAACGTGGTCTGATGCCAGCCTTGGTTCGGCCCTCCCAGCCCCGTGTCCTGGGGAGAATCGGCTCTACGTGGTGCCGGGGCCGCCCCATTTTCCTCGGGCACAGCACGAAGGAGCCGTCGGGACCCTCCGGTGCTGCTGCCGAGGCTCCTGTTAGTTCCCATCAGCAGCCCGGCCCGCCAGTGTCTGGCAGGAAGCGACGTGTCGTGATTCCCAGTAAAACATCAGGGACTTGTGCCCTTTACTTCCCCTCTCGGAGGTGCTTCCCGAACTGTAGGGGTTGCTGTATCCAGGTGAAACTAAAACAACCCCATGAAAAAAGCCCTCGCCATGAACTCCCCCAGCCTTGGGCAGTACGGCCGGTGAGACGAGCAGAGCTGAGGGCCGGTAACCTCTTCTTCCTCCCGAACACGGGTTCTTAAGAAAGGAGCATTTGTATTTTAGGGAGGGGGACGTGTGAGGAAAAAATGCTTGTGCCCTGCGAGACCCCCCCCCCCGGAACAAGATAAAATGCTCTGAGCTCCAGAAAAAGCCATCACCGACCTTTCAGCAACACTACGTTCAATTTTAATGTATAAAATGGGCTTTTCTTTGCTCTGCAGGGAGAAGCACAAAAGCAGCAGGTTGTTTATCCTACTGAATAAACTAAATGCTGGTCTCTGAGGGATCTTATGCAAACCACTTACCTTGAAACACAACCCCACGGGAAAGTGAGCTATGAAGAGAGGCATGGTTAATGTTTTACATCTTCCAAGCAGCATCCAAGCGCCTGGCTCAGCACCAGTTACCATCAGGTACCACGGAAGGAAGGTAGGGGCTGTGGTTGTAATTAGGAATGTAGGAATCTCTTTTAAGGTAGCAGAGGATTTGGGGCTGGAGTTCAGCGAAGCATGATGTGGGGGTTAACCCTAGGGGCTGGAGGCTTAAGTTAAGTCTTGAAGCTGAAGGTTAATTGTTAAAGTGAGAGTTTGGAGGGAAAGTGCATTTGTTATTAGGATGCACTCCACAGTGTAGCTTTAAAATAAAAATAGGCAATCATTTCTGCTCAGTGGTAAAAGGCACTTCACTTTCTGTGGATGCAGGTGAGAGACGCTCTCAGCAATAACAGCAGAAGAATATTAAAGTCTGTTACATTTTTCATAGCCCCTGACATTTGCAATATAATTCCACTCCCTTGCCTTCACCACGCTCCCCATGCCAAACAGATTTAGTGCAGGGGGGAGTTTTCTTCATTTCAGCCTCTGTAAATAAAGTGAGAGAATTATGCAGTTGCAGGAAAAATAATTCCTTGCTCTACAGCACTAGGGAAGAGCTCCATGAAATGATGCCATGGAAAGGGGAATCAGGGTGTAAAAGCTGGAGAGGTTGTGTTAAGATGACCAGAGAACACGATGAGAAGGAGGGAGGGTGGGCTACCAGAGACTGAGCTCTTTGCAGTTTCAGGTGGAATTCATATAATACCTTGCACCCTCCATCCAAAGCAATTTTATTTCCTGTCCATAGGTTACTCTAATACCTCAGATTTCCTGAAATGTCCACCACAAAGGGAAATTCCAACAATGGTACAGGTTTCCTGATCAGATAATGACTTTTTTATCCAGTTCTCAGTGCTCTGTCCATCTTTCTTCCTTCTTTCAGTAACAACAACAACAAATATTATCTCATGGCAGAAATTCTTAAATTCTTAAATTCTATTAAATTAGACAGATTTCTGCCCACAGTTTTTTTCTTTCCTGTTGCTACACACCAGCTGTGCAGGTCCTGAATGCCATCTCCTTTGTTCTTTCACAGCCCTCCAAAATACTGATTTCCTTGATGAGTTTCCTAGGCCAGGTCACAGAATGAAGCAGAGAATGAGCAAAACTGACAACAGCAACAAAACTATTTTCTTCGTTGATAAATGTTCTTCAGTCACTCACCACTTTGTGTCACTGACAAACTGTCACCACAGTGAGCAAGTCCCGTGCACATTCTAAGGGAATGTTGTAATTATAGGATCTGATGCTGTTTTGCCAATTTTCAGTCCTGACTTCCTCATTAATAAAATCGAGAAAAGGGAAATACAAATGTGGCCAAAATTACAAAATTGCCAAGTAGGACCTTGTAACAAAATGAACAAAGTCAGAAGCATTCACTTCCTAAATTTTTTTCCCCCTTTTTTTTTTTTTTTTTGCATCACAATTGCCTTGTGAGTGAAAGGCTCATCTGTATTGTTCCACCACTTGGAGGACAGACACATCCATAAAGACCAAATGGAAGTGTCCTCTGAAAGACCAGCCAGACAAACATGCAGGAGAGAACTCAGCTGGGAACTTCAGCTCTCACCAGAGAAAGGGCATGTGGAAATGTTTGGGCAACAGAGAAAGAGGTGAGGAACCAGGGCTCATGGGGCAGCTATTCCAAATAGGAAAAATTAATTACCTGTTTTTGACTGTATAGATTTCTAAGCAGGCACTGGTAGTGATGAGTGTGCAGGGCTGGGCCCTGGGGGTTTTCCTTGTACAGTTTGACAGGAAGGCACAAGATTCCCTTGGCACAAATTTGCTGTATGGTACAAATCTGGTACAAACCTCTACCCACACAGAAAGGGTTGAATTATAAGTGATTCCAGAGGCTTGGGCAGTTTGGAAAACGGCTGGGACCGGCTGGTCCTCTTCCACTTATCCTGGGTCACACCACAGTCTCAGCTAAAATTCCTCTCCCTCTCCTCTCCCTCTCCCTTTCCCTCTCCTCTATGCCTTATAATACCCAGACTTCCAGCATTTAAGCTCAGGTGAATGATCCTGACACAGTCATGGAGACACTTTCCTCTGCTCAAGCAGTGCTAAAATTATAAGGTTGCCCAATATTTGTGCTGGGAGACCGAAAATTCGGGTCAGTCAGCAGAGCTTGGCTGGGGCAGGGCATGGCTGGGGCAGGGCACATCCAGTTTGCTTGATAGCTGTGCACAACATTGCCCTGGGCTATATGTTGTGTGCAAATGTGATGCAAATATTGAAGTGTCCAAATTGCCTCATCTCTTGCCGTGGCCACAGCAACATGTCTGTCCCTTTTGGGTTAAGGAAAAGAAAAAGCTGTGATCACAGAATCCCAGAACAGTGTTTGGAAGAGATCTCTGGACAACACCTAGTGTGTCACGTTGTGTCCCCTCCCTCTGCTCAGAGCAAATTGCCCAGGACTGAATCCAATCAGTGATTTTACTCCTCGTGTTCATTTCCTCAGGGTCAGCTTTCAGCATTTGGAGGCTGAAAAAAAGTGGATTTATTTGAAGAGCTTTGCTTGGTTTGTTTTGTCGGAGGTGCATCCGCATCATTCTTGTTTCAGAGGTCTTTCTGTGTGCATGAGCTTAAAAATGTTCCTTGTCTTTGTCAAGCCTGCTGCTCTCTGCTCATCTTTAAGGCAACAACCAGCTGTGTGTGTGCCAGAAGATTTTACTGGAAAAAAAACCCCATAAAGCAGCAAGCAATCCAGTTAAGCCAATGAATGACAGCACCACAACCCCAGCCTTGAAAGCACTGAGAGCTGCATCCAGACTGATGCTTAATTTGCCACCGAAATAAATAAATAAATCAAGCCTTAAGCACCCTGAGGTTCATCAGGGGAACAAAAGCCAGTGCAGATTAGCAGACTCCTCACTTGTAACTGGGGAAAAAAAGATAACTGAAGCCTGGCTCACAGCCTCAGTCTCTGTAACAAACACAGATACCACAGTCCACTGTGTTTTGCAAACTGCAGAGTACCAGGGACTGCAAATTTCCATCAGCCACCATGGTTAGTCTTGCAGCATGGAAGACTAACTGGTTTCTAGTTGTTTTTCTTCATTCCTCCACATTTTGGGCTCTTTTGGGCAGAAGCACACTCAGACCTGCCTCTCATGTCTCTGGTTTCTGCCAAGGGGCTTTGTCCAAAGGGCTCACTAGAAACCTGTAGCTTCAGGGATCCTGCAGCTGCTTTATTTGTTCCAAAGAACGTCACACAACTCTGTTTACCCGATTTTTTGCTATCACAAACTTCTTGCCAGGCTTAGCCCACTGCCTTATTTACCACTTCTTTGCTTTCCCACTGAATCCCGGAAAGAAACCAGACACACAATCCTAATGAAAAGCTCGGCATGTAAAGAGAGGATTTATATTTCACTTCTTGTCTTTGCTATTGGTTTTACAAGTGATTGCTCATCAGAAACCAATTACCCCAGAAAGGCTTGGGTTTGGGTCCCTACTGATGTTAGCAGGATGAATAGCCTCATTTACAATCTCTCAACTGGAAAACAAAAAGTAATGATAATAAAAAAAAAAAAGTCTTTTCTAATTCTCTCTGCCTCCATTGTAATTCACAAGAAAATTAAACTAATAACTCTCTCTGTGAGCGTGTTATGCAGATGCCAGGAGTCAGGGATAAATGTATGAAACTATCCCAGGGAAAGTCCCCAGGGAAGGAACCTCTGAGCAGACAACTATTACGCCTTGCAACACTCAGAGCTTCTCCAGCAATGCAATCTGTGCAGAGGGGAGGCTGTTTCATTTTCTTTTCTTCTCCCTCCCCGCTTTTTCAATTGAATTCCATTTGCAGGCAGCAAAAACTTCCATGATTCTTTTGCTGGGCTCATTTCCCACTCCATCTCCATTTCCCATTTGTGTATAGGAGCCCTTTATGAAAAAAATTCTCCATGCCAACAGAATCAAGTTTTTCAGGAGTGGCTCCCAGAGTGGTCTTCCTTCCTAATTCCTTCAGTAGACACATAGGAAGGCTTGGGGGATGACACGAGGGTCCCCTCTGTATTCCCAAGCTCTGTGCTTCGATTTGTCCCGGCAGCTCACATCCAAGTTTTTAATTTTATTCTCTAAAATAAGTTGTAACATTAAAGCAAAGTCTGTAACTTGTTCCTGGTGATCTCCAAGGAAGGAGGAGCAGGAATGATTTTCTAGTTCCTCTCTGCTAGTTCCTCCCTGGCAAGTCTGGCAGTGTCTGGCTGGTCAGTCGTGATGCCACATGGATCCACCCTGGTTTTTGGACACCACGACTCTGGACACGGGATGGCTCAGTAAGCACAAGCACATCAGACAGGATGGTTCTGTCCCTGCTGGGTGCTGGTGGGGTTGTGCATTGTGTGAATAACATGGAGGACATACCATTTCACCAGGGATTTGGCAGTTTTGCAGCCGGATCTTCATGGATTCACAGGATGACTGAAAGAGAGAGGGATGCCTGGAAGTGATTGGGTGAGACTTCTGCTCAAAGCAGGGTCAGATTTGATCCAACCTTACTAGAAAGCCACAGCAGATATAAAACTTGGGCCCAAAGAGAGGCAGAGAAAAGGGTCAGAGGGTGAACCCTGCAGTGACAGGAGGAGAGTGGTGGAGTCTGTTCAGGTACCAAAGGAACACGACCACCACGAGGTGTGACATCTGACAGGCACTGAGGGAGCTAAATGGCTCGTGTCATGTGGCACGACCAGCCAAGAGGACTCTTGGGGAACATGGGAAAAGGATTCAGCCCCAGATGACCATCCTTTTGATGATCTCCTTACATGCTGGGGCAGCTGGCAGACTATCTTGCAGGGGGAGATTAAGAGGAAGGGGTGGTTTAGGTAAGCAGATGGAATATCATATTGCATTTCCTAGAAAGAGAGGAAAATAAACTTTCGTTTTAGGAACTGGTTTCAGGATTACATTCCTAAAGTTTGGTCTTCCAGGGGAGACTCAAAGCAAATGGCAAACCTGTTCCTCTGGTCTCTGATAAAATACCACTGTCAGACAAGTGTAAGGCTTTGTCTCCACCGAATGATATTAGAGGAAGATCAAGGAGGAGAGTGAGGACAAGATGGATCATACAGGTGGGATTGAACCCATGTTAAACTCCTTACATTTAGATCCCTGTGTGAATATGTTCCATCTGTACTCTGGGAAGCTTTGGAGATTTAGTCAATAGAGATTGAACAACTGCAGAGCAAGTGCAGCGATAAATAAATACTAGAGCCCTCAGCCTTCACCCTTGGCAGTACAAAAAAATCGTCCTGTTAGTTAAAGCACCAAGAAATATGGGCATGGACTTAGGAGGAGAATCATCAAACAAGCCAGGCTCCCCTGTGATGCTACAATCTAAACTAACCTCTGAATTTCAGACAGTCTTGGGCTGAAAAAATCCCTGTGTAGAGATCTGAGTTATTGTCTGCACCATGCTGAACTCCACTGCTTTTTAGAGGAAGATTTGGATACAGAAATTGGGTGACTCATTGCAATTGAACAGAACAAATTCAGACAGCTCATCTTTTCTCTGGGTTCACATAACAATTTAACCCCGATTTTTTGATTTCCCATGCAGCCTGTTATCACAGAGTCTCTGCATCCTGGCCTAGCAGAAATCCTACTAATGCTCATAATAATTTTCTTGATTGATGCTTGCTTTTCCTGCTTCTTTTTCCTTTGTATGCTTTATTCTCTATGCAGGCAAAATGTATGATAAGATATTTCTGGAGCCATTTAATGATATTTTCTGTTGGCATTACCGAAATGGACGGATTTGATGTGAAGACTTTAGTGACCCTTCTGGGAATCTTCGCTCTTTCTTCATTTCTTCTGATGCATTTTTTTTTCACCTGTTGTTGCAGATATTCCTAGCAATGAATCAAAATTAATATCTCATCAGAAGTGCCTGCAGATCCTCTGGATGTATTTCTGATAGCTGACTGCACAAATGTTTTATTTTTCAATCCGTTTAACATGAACTTATTTGCCCTGCTTCCCAGTGCTGGAGAAACACTCTGAATTCTGAATGCTGAAAGAAAAAAATCGCTGCTATTGTTTAAAACATGCAAAAATATATCATTTATTCAAATGTAAGTTTTGTAAGCCATTGAATTTCATGGGAGACGAATCATTAGTCAAAGTGCAGACTGCACTAGGGGTCATATTTAATTTATTTTCAAAGCCTTCATTTGTGCTTTTTGGTCCAGTGTGTCATAAGTTATTCAATACACAAAGGTGTCTACTTATGTCTCACAGTAATTAAGCTGATTAAGTCATATTATCACTAACAAGGAGCATTAATTCCACTTGAGTGAACGCTGCAAACAGAGCCAGTGACATTTCCACCACTTAGAGTGAAAACACATTAGAGGCGAACTGGGAAGCAAAAGCTTCCCTCAGCCCTGGCCTGTTCCTCCATCTGATCTCTCTGGTGGAGTTGGCAACTGATGTTTTCAGAGCAGTAAAGAAAGGAAAGGTGCAAAGGAGCAGAGCAAATCAGCACGTGACAGTCACGCAGACGTTTCTCAGTGTGGCAGAAGCTAAATTATTATGAGAGAAGCTAAAGGATATTCATTTCTACAAAACATGTACTGAGATCAAAAAAGGAAACAGGAGGAAGGGATCCAGCCAGAAACAGCACAGTGCTCTGTGTGGTGAGTGCAGGGAGATATTTAAGACACTGAGACAGTTTGAAAAGAAATCAAAATGGACTTTGACCCAGTCTTGGCTAAATTAAGGTGTGTTTGTTCCAACATCATCTTCAGGTGAGAAGACGAGAAGAGAAGAGGAAGAGGAAGAGGAAGAGGAAGAGGAAGAGGAAGAGGAAGAG
>NW_016690301.1:3675628-3686080 GCF_001604755.1 Lepidothrix coronata | reverse complement strand
GTGGTGAGTGCAGGGAGATATTTAAGACACTGAGACAGTTTGAAAAGAAATCAAAATGGACTTTGACCCAGTCTTGGCTAAATTAAGGTGTGTTTGTTCCAGCATCATCTTCAGGTGAGAAGAGAAGAGAAGAGAAGAGAAGAGAAGGAATTTCTAGCATCTTTGGAGGGTGTAATCAACCACTGAGTGCCACAGACTGGGCTAGATGCAAAACCCTCCGAGGTCCACGCACTGATCCCTGTGGATTTTAGCTCTGTCCTGCTGATACTGAGCCTTCTGGGATCTCAGACCACCTGTATCCATGGCTTTTCCCAGCCTGACCCAACTGCATTCAGAGTGCTGTGTCCCTGCTAAGGTTTCCTGGGAGATTCACTGGCTGCTCCTTGGCTCTGTGCGTGGCAGACAGGAGTAGAGCTGAGCATCAGCCCCTCTGGGTCTTTCCCTCTGGCCTCTTTTCTCTCTACCTCTGGATTCATTTTGTCTCTTTGGGATCCATTTTCAAGCCATTACAGAGATATAAGTAACGTTTCCATCCAAGCAGTCTATTCAGCAACAGCCAGTTTTGTGCTGGTGCCCAGAAGCACTGTGTGCCTGCCTCCCATGGCCTGAAGCATTTTGCAGCCAACTGCACCACATGGCAGCTTTCCCGCTGTCCTAGAAGCAAATCTCAAGCTGGCTGGCAGGCCCCTGAAAGCCAAATTTGCCTCTGGATCTCCGAGAGAGCTGGAATGTATGAGAGGGGTATACAGCGAGCGTTCTGCTGTGCAGATCTCCAGTGGGGCTCTCGTGCCCAGTGCATTACCAGGCTCCAGAAACCAGCTAATGCTCATCAGCTGTGCAGGAGTGTAAGCACACGGAGAGTTGTAAAAATAACTAGTTGTAGGGCAAAGACCTTGCATTTTTAATGAGACCCTGTCCCCGTGGGAGATCTTCAAAGGAGATCTCATCTATTAGATGGACGATTCTGACCAGACATGCCCTTTGAAGAGGGATAGTAGTGTGGTTGAATTAGATTTATGCAAGTGCTCTCTCCCCTGAAGCAAGTCCCTTTTTATTGTCCTTTTTGTCAATATGGTGATTGAAATGAAAGATTGAAACTGAGCTCTTGTCAGTGCAGGTTTTCCTTCAACTAAGCAAAAGGGGATCCTCAGGGAACGTGGGGTGTTGGGGCCTGAGCTGGGCACTGTTCAGCTCAAATCCCTTTTGGAAGAGACCTGACCTGAATACGCAGACCTGGGGGTCAGCAAGAGGCACAGATGTGTGTGTGTGTGTTTATCCAGCTCATCCCATGGGCTGAGAGGATGGTCAGGAGTAATGGAGAGGAGGGGGAGGCAATTTACAGTTGAAGCTCGGTAGTGGGGGTTAAAAAAAGCCGAGAAAATACACTGGAGAGTGACACACGCACAGGGAGGTGGCAAAACCTGTCCCCTTGGTTGTTCAACCCCATGATTTTCCAGAAACAGAGATGCAAAGTGTCGCTTTCAAATGCCTGTGGTTTGGGGGGGTCAGTTCTGAGCTCCATTTCCCTTTGGGAAGCCACACTTGGGAACCTGGCACAAAACACTGTCTCCATGAGTTTGTTTTGATCCTGGATGCCATGAGGCACTGGGTGTGCTGGGTGCTTTTGCTTTGTGAGCTGGAACACAGCAAATGCCTTGGCCCTGCTGCAGAGGGGCTGTGGCTGAGCCCCCACGGGCTCACTGCAGAGGGGCTGCAGTCCTCTCCCAGTGCCTGACCAGCACCACCTACAAATGCAGGGAAGATACTGCCAGAGCTAATCCGGGGAGAGGGGGAGATGCTCTCTGCCCCTCAGGGAGTCAGGTCCATTTGATGCTTTTATTACTTCTTGAGGCTGTTATTAATCTTATTGTATCACTTTACATAATTCCCTTGTTCTTTTGAAGCAGTGGAACAGGCTAATGCTGTACAGAGGTCTCAGGCACTGACTGTTTGGGGTTCTTTTTTACCCTTAGCACTCTCTAGAGACCCTTGAAGAATGCACTTGGCAGCATAAAATCCTTCATCCTACCGTCTAATTGGGACAGGGAATATTTCATCTACCCGCAGTCAGGCAGATGTGAGCTGGGACTGAAGTCACCAGCAGCAGTCAGGTCCCTTTCATGTCCAAAGCACTGTCCTCCTGGGTCCCTGACTCCCACGGGGCCCCTTTGAGTGCTCCCTGCCCCCCACTTCCACTGAAGAGCAAGTTGGCCACTTGTAGACAAGGACTTTTCTGGGTTAATCCCAAAAGCCGCATTGCAGCCTCCCCAAGCCAGTCACTGAGCAAGGAGGGGGTAAGAGAAGGACAGTCATGGTGTGGCCACCTCAGGACTTCATCTGAAGGTGAACTGCTTCCCACATCAAGCCCAGAGTAATCCCACCACCAGACACAGGCCTGCCTATCCCCAGGGAGCCGGTCCCTACGCCTGGCACACATCCAGGTTATCTCTGGCTCCTGAGGCAAGCTGGTGTGGGGTGAGCATCCAGGGCAAAGTCTAAATGAAGCAGAGAAAGCAGAATAATAGCAATGAGACAAGAGTGCCAGATCCAGCCCCTCTCCCCAGCAGCTCAAAGCCCTGTATGCCCATGCCTTGGCGCAAACCCCTCTCTGCCCAAGCTGGAGCACGGAGCAAGGAGCTGTGTGACAATTCCATCTCCTTCCAGCCATGACCCCAAAGTACTCCTGAATCCCTGGGAGGAGGGAAGGCAGCCTTGAGCCCCCAGAATCCAGGCAAAGTGAATAAAATGAGCTTTTGGCATAAGTGAATAAAATGCTGCTCCAGAACTCAGGAGGCCAGAGGGCCACACGCATCTCCTGGAGCTGGGAGCGCTGCTCCAAGGGCTGCGCAGCCATCCCTGCTGTCATGTGCAGTTCAGGGACAGCCAGGAGCCAGGGTGAGCTATTAAAATACAATTTATTGGTACAAATCAGACATCATGAAACAAACTCAGTTTAGAAAGAGCTGTCATGTTCTGCACAGATGGATTGGAAATGAACTGTCCCGTGACCGGAGCGATTGGCAATGGTGACAGACAGACTGGGTGGACAGGTGCACAGAGAGCAAGGCAGGGAAGAGACTGTTCTGGGGCTGGAGTCCTGCCCTTGAGGGCCCCTGACAGCCAGTTAAAAGTCCTCAAAGAGAAGCAGGGCGCAGTGGGAGAGGTCTGTCCAAGGCATGAAGGGTCCCCAGGGCAGGGCCTCCTCCAGGCGTTCAAGACTTGGGGAAAACAGAGATCCAAGTGAGGGTGCAGGGAGGAGGGAAGAGGATGATCACCTGTGCTGGGGCCACTCCAGTGGCTGGAAACTGTTTTTCGTTCAGGTGATGTTACCTTGGGCTAGAGAGTTGCCCAGCAGTGTGCATCTCTCACCTGCTTAAGTTAACAGCTCTTCTGGCCACCCAATCCCTGTGTGCCCACGCTGTTCCCAGAACAAAGGCTGGCTCTGTTCTGGACTCTGGTTGTGTCCTGGACTTTGGGTCTCCAGTCCTGCAAGTGTTTGGGTCAGGGTTTGAAGGGAAGCACCCATAAAGGCTGGGGTTTGCACTCACTTCCCAGAGAAGACAGACACCAATGGCTGCTCTGGACATGCAACACATCCCACTGGATCTCAGGGACAGAGCAATGGTCACTGCCCCAGTGCGTGGGGTCAGGCTTGGCTGAACCAGGCTTGGTCTGCATACACTTTCCATGCCTACTGGGACAGAGATACAGGCATGCAGCTCAGTACATTCACACAGCCAGACAAGACAAAGTGACAATGTTTACAGAGATGGACAGTCCCTAAGGGGACATGGGAATGGGTAAACTCAAGGCAGATTTGCTTAAATCTGGTCATATGGACCCCAAACAGCACCTGCTGCCAACACAGCTCTGCAGGATGAGATGGGAGAAATGCCCCCTGCTGCCCCCCCCCTTGTCCCTATAATTTTCAGTCTCTTGCTCCTTAAATCCTTTCCCCATGCTCTGGTGAGCCACTTTCCCAGCAGCCCTGCAGAATCCTGAGTGGTCCATACATGGAACTGTGTGCTGAGGGTGGACCTGGCAGCTGAAATAATGTGACAGATTCCCAGGATAGAGCCATCCAGGCTATTTCAGGTCGTTGTTGATAACCACACTGTCATGCATGTCACAGTAAGTCGTCATCTTCTTCCTCTTGCCAAAGGTGGAGAAGCTGTTCTTGTTCTCCCTGCCTGGGAAGAGGGGCCCATCCTTGCTGGACAGCAGAGTGGGGGTGCCGGGGATGTAGACGTTGTGCTGATAATCCAGGGCTGGGATGTGCCCTGGGTACAAGGGGTTGTACTGAGGGGTCCAGATGCTGTTGGGGCCTGCAGAAGCCTTCTGAAACTCTGGAGGAAAGATGAGTGTAAGACTGGCTCGGGGAGGTCACATCCACAGCTCAATGGGACAGTCACATCCATGTCCCAGGATGCAAGTCCTGTGTCAACAACCTCCCTCCCAGAGCCTGGACATCCCTTCCAGCCCACAAAACTCTACCATTTCCAGGAACAGGGATGTGACCCCCCCACTGCACCTCCAACAAGCAATCAGAGAGTCTGGTCCTCCCGGCCCCAGTGCCCCAGTACTAACCAGAGACAGGAGTCACCAGTGTGCACAGCCTCTCGTGCTCCTTCTGGAGGGCTCTGCGGATTTCCCCCACGTCTTCCAGGCTCTGGGAGCTAAAGAGAAGAGATTTGTTCAAAGTTGTGTTGGAGACAACCTCCCTATCCCCACATCCCCCTTCCACCTGCTCCCTCTTTTCCCACAGTGCTGGATTTGGTACCTTTTCAGGGTAGGTCGCTGAGTGCTTGGAGGCAGCCAGTCTGTGTTGGGCTGCTTGACCTGGAAAACACAGGGAAGGGCAAGGCTGGTTACTGGGACTCTGTCAGTCAGCCCTGGGCCCCTCTGTCAGTCAGACCAGGGATGCAGGACCCCATCTCCTCTTTCCCCATGCCCTTTGTGGAGATCCAAGCAGTACTTTCCTATTTTTGGGAAACTGAGGCAGTGTTGAACCAGCCTTTTCCCTTCTGGACCTCCTGAGACATCAGGGTTGTTTGAGGCTTGCTCTTTGACTGTGTGAGGTTTAAGTCTGTCCTTCTGGGGAGGGACAGGGCATTTTCCTACTCCTGTTAATCTTTAAAAGCCCTGTTTTGCAGGTGCAATGGTGACTTAGCCCAGGTCTGAGGCACCAAATGGTGAGAGGTGCAGAAATTGGCTGCACGTCTGATGTCCCAGGAGGATTGCAAAAACTAGGGGAAAATCCCATTAAAGGAAGACAGTCCAGCAGTGCAAGGAGACATGTGGAGAGAAACTCTTGGCAGAGAGTCTTGGGCTCTCCTCGGAAGGGCTGGTTTATTAAAACTCAAACATAAGTGGATTAGACGCCTCATCACTCTCCATCCTTGTAATCGTGTTTCGGAAAGAGTCTTTCACCGGGAAAATTAGACATTCCTCATTTCAATACCTAACAAATGTTGACATCAAAATCCCACCCCTAAGACCCCCACTCCCTCCCTGCCCGCTGGCACAGCCCGGAACAGCGGCCAGGCCTGGGACAGGAGCAGTGCCGGCGGGACAGGGACCAGCCCCGGGTGCAGCAGCGGGACACTGCGGAGCTTCCACGCGGGAAGCAGAGCAGCGCTGGAGCTCAGACTGTCCCAGTGTGAATTGCTCACCCACACGGAGGAGAAGCCACCCCCACCTTCCCACCTCCCCCAGGGCACCGGAGCATCTCTGTTGCCTCTAACGGGTACAAAAGGCGGTGGGAAGGGATTTCCTCTCGCCTCAGCCGAGCCTGACGCTCCCCCGGTAATTAGACCCATCGGGAAGCTCGGTGGAGTTCCCGCTGCCTGACGGCTCCTAATTCCCGCACTGATCAAAGGCTCCGGTTATTCTCTGGGAGAAGCCGTGCCTGGTTTCTCCCATGGCAGAGGCTGAGGGGGGGGCTGGGGGGACCCGCGGAGCACCAGTAAGCACCGCCGGGCACGGTGTTACCTCCTTGGAGACCTGGAGATGCTGGTCTGGCCGGGACCGCTTCCCAGGATCCTTCTCGTTGTTCCGTGGGGGGCTGCAGGGTTTGAGGAACATGAAGTCGCTCTGAGCAGACTCAGGACCAAGGCAGACCTTGTAGCAGTAGCCCGGGGGGCCGCCTGCAGGCACGTCAAGGCAGGTGGCAGCCGCGGTCCCTGCGGGGGGCTGTGCCGTCAGGTTGGAAGTCTTCAGGCCATCAGAGGAGGGTCTGGACCCAGGGCAGCAGTGGCAGCGGGGCGGGGAGCAGCTGTCACCTTGGCGGGAACGCCGCTCTCCGCGGCAGCGAATGGCTGTGAGGATGAGGATGGCGAGGAGGAAGGTGAAGGAGATGGAACCCAGGGAGACAAGGAGGTAGAGGGTGAGTGGGGAGGATGAGGAGACTTCTGGGGGGAGACTGAACTCGCTGAAGTCGGAGAGAGTCTGAGGCATGGTCTCCACCACAGAAAGCAGGAGGGACACGGTGGCAGAGAGGGCTGGCTGCCCACCGTCCCGCACCTGCACCACCAGGCGCTGCCGGGTTGAGTCCTGCTCCAGGAAGGAGCGGAGGGTGCGCAGCTCGCCCGTGTCTGGTGCCACGCTGAAGAGGGTGAAGTCAGTGGCCTGGAGGAGCTGGTAGGAGAGGCGAGAGTTCAGCCCTGCATCCGCATCCACCGCCGACACTGTGCCCACCAGGTAGCCAGGCCTGGCTGATCGCGGCACCAGCTCGGTGGCCACGGAGCCGTTGTGTGGCAGGGGGGAAACGATGACCGGAGCATTGTCGTTCTGATCCAGCACGAAGATGTGGACAGTGACGTTGGCGCTCAGTGGGGGGAAACCCGCGTCCTGTGCTTGCACCTGGATCTGGAAGCTGCGGATCTGCTCATAGTCCAAGGACCGCAGGGCATACATGTGCCCGCTGTCCGAGTTGATAGACACGTAGGTGCCCACAGGCATGCCATGGATGTGCCCATCGGCAATGGAGTAGGACAGGTAGGCGTTCTGTTGGCAGTCAGGGTCCAGCGCGCTGACAGAGCAGATAGAGGCACCCGGCGCGTTGTTCTCCATCACGTAGACGCTGTAGGAGGGCTGGAGGAAGCGTGGGGCGTTGTCGTTCACGTCGGACACCGGGACGGTGAGGGTGCTGCGGGTCAGCAGGGCGGGCGAGCCCATGTCCCGCGCCGTGATGCTCACGTTGTACTCGGGCACAACCTCCCGGTCCAGCGCCTGCATGGTGACCAGCGTGTAGTAGTTGCGGAAGGAGGAGCGAAGCTCAAAGGGTACGTTGGGGCCAACCTCACAGCTCACGCGCCCGTTGTCCCCAGAATCCCGGTCCAGAACGCTGATGACAGCAATGACGGTGCCTGGGGGGGCATCCTCCAGCACGGGTGTGGACACAGAGGTGAGGGTCACCTCTGGCGCGTTGTCATTGACGTCGAGGAGGTGCACGAGCACTCGGCAGTGAACGGCCACGGCTGAGGGTCCACGGTCCTTGGCTTGCACGTAGAGCTCGTGGAGACTGGCCCGCTCATAGTCCAGGCGGCCCTTCAGCAGCACCTGCCCGCTGCGGGGCTCTATGTGGAAGAGCTCCCGCACGCGTGGCGGCGCGTGCCCACTGAAGGAGTACTCGATCTCCCCGTTGGGGCCCTCGTCCAGGTCCGTGGCGTTGAGCTGGATGACCAGCGTGCCGGCGGGGGCATCCTCAGGAAGGCTCACTCCGTACGAGGGCTGGTCGAAGGCAGGCACGTTGTCGTTGGCGTCCAGCACGGTGACGAGGATGTGCGCGGTGCCCGAGCGCTCGGGGACGCCGCCGTCGAGAGCCGTGAGCAGCACCCGGTGCAGGCGCTGCTGCTCCCGGTCCAGGGCGCGCTCCAGCACCAGCTCCGCAAACTTGCTGGCGTCGCTGCGCGTCTGCACCTCGAGGGAGAAGAAGCCGTTGGGGCTGAGGCGGTAGGTGTGCACGGAGTTGGTGCCCACGTCAGGATCCTGGGCGCTCTCCAGCGGGAAGCGGGCACCGAGCACGGCGGACTCGGCCACCTCCAGCACGTACTCTTGCCAGGGGAAGGTGGGCGCGTGGTCGTTGATGTCCAGCACCTCCACCTCGACGCGGTAGAGCTCCAGCGGGCTTTCGACGAGGAGCTGGAGGTGGAGCAGGCAGGTCCCCCCGGCCTCGCACACCTCCTCCCGGTCAATCCGCTCGTTCACGAAGAGGATCCCGTTCTCCAGGTTCACCTCCAGGTGCTGCCTGACCCCGGCCCGCGACACGATGCGGAACCGCCGCGCTGACAGGGTGGACACGTCCAGCCCCAGGTCCTCGCCCAGGTTGGCCACGAAGGCTCCGTGCTCCAGCTCCTCGGGCACGGCGTAGCGCAGCTGCCCGCCCGCCGGGGGCCCGGCCAGCAGGAGGAAGAGGAGGGAGCGGAGGAAGAGCTGCCCCCGCCCGGAGCCTACCCCGGCCCCCATGGCCCCGCAGCGCTCCCGGGGACGCGGAGTCGCACCCGCGCCGCCGCCTCGTCTTCGCTCGCCCCTTACACTTCCGAAGAGTTTCAGGCTCCCGGGGGCGGCGGGGGAGGGCCCTGCCCGGAGCTGGGGGGCCGAGCCGCGGCCACCAGCGGCCACTTAACCCTTTCCCCGCTGGCCCCGGCGAAGGGCTGCAATCCGGGTGCCGGTGCCACAGCAGAACCTGTTTACCGGAGCCGGACACACCTGGGGAGGAGACCAGCTCCGAGGAGATCCCGCTAACGGCGGTGGGAGCTCAGGAGAGACCGATCGCTGCCCGGGGCACCGGTATTACCCCACAGATGCTGTGCTCGTCCCCGCGGTAGATTAAGAGGAGCCCGGATCGCGGCGGCTGCCAAATCCCCCGGCCACGTCCCCCGCCGTGCCGGTCCTAACCTTTACCAGATGGTTAAGCCCCTCCAGACTTGATTACATTTCCCTGCACACCGTTTTCCTTGTAATGCGGAGTTTTTAATTACCGGAGCAGGGGGGATTACAGCCCTGGATAAAGCTGAGCCCATCAGCGCGGAGGCACAGAGACCCCCCCCCTTCCCTGCCTGCTCCCACCCCCGACACCCCGCTTGCCCACAGCCCCGCGCCCCTAATCCTGCTCCCCCACCGGCTACGCCAGTGTCAGCCCCATCGGGCTCTCGGGGCACGATCCCGCCGGCGACCCCAGGACTTGCCCCCCCAGACCCCCAGCGGTCCCCCCACCCCGGGCACAAACTTTCCGCCCCCCGCGGAAGGCGAGGGGGAGGCGGGAGCGGAGCGAGCCGCGGGTCCCCCGGAGTGCGACAGACGGTGCCCCCCGCGCCCCCCCGTGCCCTCCCCGCCCCGGTACCGCTCACGGTCCCTCCGCTGGCCGATCCGTTCTCCCCGCAGACCCGTCTCCAGCCGCCGCCTCGCCCGGGCAGCTCCGCGCGTCCCCTCCCACCGGCGCCGTCCCCGGGGGCGCTCGGTAACGGGACGGGGCGGCCGCTGCCCCCGCCCCGCGTCTGCTCAGGGTGCGGATAATCCCCTAACGATCTAGTTAAGGGCTCGGCGGGGCTCGGAGCGGCTTTAGCCGGGCACTGATATTTCACCGCCTTTGTCTCTGCCTCCCCTGTACCCGGTGGGAAGGGAATCGCCGGCCCCAACCGCTCCCCCCACCCCGCTCCCCGCGGGGACCCGCGTGGGAGGCAGGATCCAGGGGCGACCGGGAGACCGGAGGAGGCAGGAGGCGGCAGGGCTGGAGGGGTTTCTCGGGCTGGGGAAAGGAGATTTGGTCCCTGGGAGCGCAGCGGGACCCACGCGGGACGAGCCGCGCTCGTGGGGTCGCCGGTCAGGGAGAGGCGCGGGCAGGGGCGGGCGGGTGGAAGCAGCGGCGCGGCTGGGGCACGCGTGGGCTCGGGCCGCTCACGGGTGGAATCGGGACGGCTCCCGGTAAGTGAAGCCTAGGCTGCATCGCAAGCGCCGGTCACTGCCAGCCTGTCCCCCGCACCATCTCCCACGCCGGGGCCACCCCTGGCGCCGTCGCTGTCACCCCCCGCCCCGATCTGTTTCTCTCTCATCCCCCCCAACCCGCGATCTGCCCCCCCAACCGCGCCCTCCATCACTGGCCAGCCCTCCCGGGGCTGGGACCCTGGAGGAGGGGTGGCGGGGGTAATGTTCCTCGGGGAGACCCCCGAGGGCTGCTCAGGCCAGAGGGGGATTGGGAGGTGGGGGTGGAACTGTACACAGAGATTTTCGGGGGTATTATTTCACTCCCGCCAGTCCTTCCCCACCTCCTACCAAGTGCATTTTGCAAAATCCTTGAAGCGGCTCTGGTCCTATTGTTTGATTTAGATTAAAATATTCACCATCACCGCACGCCCCCACAGGTGCACCGGCAGGATCCGAACCCTCCCGGCTCCCTGCCCGATCCTTCCTACCCTTCTCCAGCTCTGTTCGGTGGTGCCCCCTCCTCGCCCC
>NW_016690301.1:3653403-3675422 GCF_001604755.1 Lepidothrix coronata | reverse complement strand
TCATCTCCTCAGACCTTGGGGTCTCTTCCTGCCCCTTTCCCAGCCCCCACAATTCTGGGGGACCAAGGTCAAAAACGTGTGGGGGCTTGAGAGGAGGTACAGACTTGTTTGGTGGATTCCTTTCCTGAAGGAAATGGCACAGGCTGGGAGTGCTGCAGAGGGACAGGGGATCCAAAAAAGAGCCCTGTTTGGGAGGGCAGCGAAGGAGTGGGATGGGGTGGACAGTGCAGCACCCCCACCAACACCCCACTTCATGTCCTGCAGATTTTAAGGCCCCTCTTGTGGTGCAGGGGTGTGTTCAGCTGCCAGCTCTGCTCTCTTGGGGTGAGGAATCAGGACGCAGCTAGGAGCTTGTTTTTGGAAGATGCTGGAAGCTAGAAGGGGGATGTCTCTCTGAGATGCCTTGGCACGGGCGGGTGGGTGGCCGGTTGCCGCAGGTCAGCACTGACGTGCCTTGGCAAGGCCACCCGGAGAGATCAGGGTGGGATGCAGCAGGATGTGCCGCAGGTTGAGCTGCCTTGGAAAAGCCACGCAGAGAGCAGGGTTGGGGGGGACCATCACCCAGCTGCCTGGGGGAACCAAACCTTGCCCAGCCACCACTGTCACTCCATTTTCCTGCCTGCTGCGTTCTGGGGCAGCACAAGGGGCTGCAAGAAACACTGTCCCTGCCAGACCACGCAGCCCTTCCCCCAGCTCCCCAGGGCTCCCGTCTGCCCAGCCGTGCATGTGGCTTCACTGCGCCCTTCTCGCTCCAAGCGGGAGCAGTTACAGTTTGTGGTGCCCAAGAGGGCAACCATGGTGGGAGGGGGTCCCTGGTGGGAAGGAGAGCAGCCCTGGCCCCGCAGCTGGGAAGTCACTCTGGGGTTGCTTCTGCAGGGTCAGGTGCTGGGGGGGGTTTGGTTTTTGAAGCCACAATGCTCTGTGCAGCAGGATGCTGCTTCTTCCTCTCCAAACCTTGGTTCCCCCCTTGGGAGGAAAGCCCATGCCCTGGAGGGGATGGTGGCTGTCTTGGAGAGTTTATCAGGGCTGGTGGGCACTCTGCCTGCCCTTGGATGCTGGGATGCAAGACGTGAAACACGCCCAACTCCTTTCAGAGGCAGGATGAAAAGCTAGGGGCATGAGCTGGAGAAAGGAAGTTCTTATTATGGAAAAAATCTTCGCTGTGAGGGTGATAAACACTGTCACAGGGACCAGACTGGGGCAGGAATTGCCATCCTGGAAATCCTCCTGATCTCTAGCTCTGAGCAGAGATGGGCCAGGGACCTCCAGAGATCCTGATGGAACAAAACCCTGGTGTGATTCAGAAAGTCCCAATCTGTAGCAACCCGCACTGAGCAGAGGTGAGGAGGTCACCAAGGCGAGGGAGATCACTGCCCAAGAGCCCAGGGTCTGAGGGTGCAGGTCCTATGTTTGTCAGGAGCCATTTCTCTTCACAGACCCCATGCACAGAGGTGAATGGAGCAATGAAGGATGCCGGGACTCCATTCCCACTGGAAGTCCTTGTCTATGTGCTCTGGCCTGCAGGGTACTGGAATTGCTCAGCACCCTCCTCTTCCCCAGCAGCAGTGCAGGGAGACCTTTTGCACCAGACAGGATGTGTTCATGAAGTCCTGTTTGGTTTGTAGGTGAGAAGATGTAGCTGAGGTGACCAACTCAAGGGTCACCACCGGTAGAGGACACTGGATTTTTTTGGAACAACTCCCCCAGTCCCTCTGCCTGGGACAGATGGCAGCTGAGACACGGGCTCAGCTCCAAGTGGACCCTCTGTAGCCATCACCTACTTTTGAGCATTTTCAGGACATGGGGCCCATTTTTGCTCAGCTTCTGGGGGAGGCAGTTCTGGCTCCCTGTAAGACACAGACTTCACTGGCAGCTCAGGAAGCCAATGTGTCCCCTCCTGCTCCAGAGGAGGGGAATTTCTTGCAGGCCCAACCTGCAAAGAGAGCTGCTCTAATGGCTGGTGTCTTGTTGATCTTGAAATAAGAGACCAGGGACCCAAAGCAAAAGAAGGATATGCCCCCATTATCCTGAGAGCTGGGACTCATATTGCCCTGGGTATCCTCTGAGCGGGTCTCCCTAAAATGTCCTAAGGGAATGTCCCTTCTCTGCTGAGAAGGACTGAGAAGGAAGGGGAGATCAGTGAGCAGAAAAGTAAAGGTGAGCAAGAGTGAAATGATTGCATGGGGGAAGAGCAGAGGCTCTGGGAGAGAGGAGGTGACACCTCTCCTCTGTCAGGCACCAGTGTGACTGATCTTGGAATATTACGCACAGTACCTGTGCCTGAAGTTTTGAAAGAAGATTAAAAAACTGATTCAAGGCTTGGAAAAATACCGTTCAGGGAGAAGCGTAAGTGAAACTGCCTGAATTCTGTGCAAAAATAAGCCAGAGAAGGTTTGATGGTAAAGCCAGGCAGGTGTCACAAGGAGGAAGGCTGGGGACAACAGAGCAGTCTTAGGACTGTAGAGCCATGGCTTGAGCCTGACATCTTCATGTATTGGGCAGTGAGAGAGAATTGAGCTGCCAGGACTGTTGATGGTGGCCATGTCTTTTGGTGTCTGCAGATCTGTGTGAAAAAAAAGACTCCGAAATTCCCCGGTATATCCTGATAAAATGGGAAGACTGGTCCCGGGGAGAGGGGTTCTGACTGACCTCACCTCCTCCAGCAGAGAAACCTCTGCAGCTCTCCTCTCTGTGTGGGTGATACTACAAGAAATTCGACCTGCTCTTCCCTGAGAAGAAGGTCCTGTAGCCACAAGGGAGTACCTTGTCAGCTCCCAAAGTAAGGGGTTACAACCCTAACACAGCCCAAACATAACCCTTACAGCTTCCCTTGGCAGAACTCATGATCCTGTGCTTAGATCCTGAAACCTCTCCTCTCCTCCCCTCTCCTTGGGCAATGCGCTAAAGAGCAGCTGGAAAAGTTGGAGCTGAGACCCTAGCAAGGAGGCCAAGGGGCAGAAGTTGGACTGGATGTTTCCTTGTCCTCTCCCCACACACATCTTGCATCAACACCCAAACAATATCCCAGTGCCTGCAGTCCATGTTGGAGTCCCACATCCCTGGGATGGGCTGGTGGTTTCAGAAGGGAAAGGCAGGAAAAGGTATGTTTCCTTTGTCCCTTTTTCTAGTTTTTAGCCATCTGATTCTATGGAATCAGATCCTGGATCTCTGGAGTAAAAATTCTAATTCTTCCAGTCTTGGACAGATATGGGAATGTTTCCTGTTTCCCTGCCCCTCCTTTCACTTCATTTCTCTGTCCCCATTCCCAGGATACGGACCACCTCTACCTTCCCACTCTCTCCTGGCCTCTACCAGGGACTGTGTGTCCCCCTGGGACACTCCCCAACATCCCCATCTTCTCCTGGGAGCTTTGCAGATCCTCCAGGTCTCCCTTTTCTCCCCCACCAGCCCTACTTCTTTCCTCTCTGTCTGGGAGATCAGTCATCGAGGGTGTCGACGCACACGCACCCGACTCCCCCGGGAGGATGGGGAGCTGGAAGCTGGGGGTGGTGTTCTGCTGCGAGAAGGCAAAGCTGCCATCAGCAGCCGCTTTGATCTGGAGACAATTACAGACGAGTGTAGGACCCCGCTCAGCTCAGCCAATAAATAATGGAATTTGTGTGTTGACACAGACAGATTTCCCCCAAACTGTCAGAGAAGGGGAGACGAGTGAGTGAACGGGAGCCCGAGAGGCTGGAGGGAAGGGGAGAGAAGCAGGAAGGGGAAGGGATGAGGAGGGCCTGTGGGAGAACGGGGAGAAAGGAAAAAAGAGAAGTTTGGGAAGGCAACGCTGACGGGGGGAGCCGGGCAGGGAGGAGAAGGAGCCTAAGGAACACATATTTGTAGAGGGGAAGGAAAATCAAGACAGGAACTGTGGGTGGAAAGAGGGGGGGGGGAGTGCTGCATACGCAGCTGGAAGCAGAGGGAAAAAAAAATCTGAAGGTGGAAAAGAAAGAGAAGGAGGAACAAAGGCATGGCAGTGTCCCCGGGGCTCCCTGGCTGCCTGGCAGATCACACGCTCTCCGAGCAGGGACCATATTCCCGCAGCCCTCCGCGGAGCGGCCCTGACCCCCCCGGGGCGCTCAGCGCCGCGGAGCTGGCGGTGGGGAGGCACGCATGAGTTGGTGAAATGGTGCCACTGGTGCGCAGCCAACAGCAGAAATTTGCTCTGAGATCACAAGTCCCCGAAAAACCTCCTGCGGACGCCCTGTCCCCGCGCTCCCCCTGCTCCTCCCCACCTCCCTCTCCCTGCTCCCTCTCCAGCCCGGAGCTGTTTGTTCTCTGGCTGATGATGGTTTTGTACTTTGCTTGCAACAAAGCAAAACCTCCCCTGTGCTCAGGAGCCCCACACTGAGCCCAGAAATCATCCATCCTTCCAGCAAGCCTCCAACCTGGCTGTGGCAGCAGATCCGACTGGGATGGGGGAGGCACCAGGGCTCTCTCCTTCCTTCCAGTTTGGAACACTCAAGAGCCCCGCTTGTTCCATGTTTGTGGACTGAGCCAAAAATTGTTTGGAGAGTGGCCCAGCTTGCTGAGGTCTCCAGGTCAAGAACCACTTCACTGTGGGTGTCCCCTGTTTGAAAAACCTATGTCTGAGTTTCCCATCTAAGCTGCAGGTGGGAAGCAAAAACCTCCCAGCCCAGGGATTTCCCCCCTACAAGTCTCCACCCTGCCTCCCATCCCTTCCTCAATGGCCCAGAGAAGCTGTGGCTGCCCCATCCCTGGAAGTGTTCAAGGCCAGGTTGGACAGGGCTTGGAGCAACCTGGGATAGTGGGAGGTGTCCCTGGCAGGGGGTTGGAATGAGATGAGCTTTGATGCCCCTTCCAGCCCAAACCATTCCAGGATTCTATGATTCCTGCTCCCTTCTGCAGCAACCCCAGCTCCAACCAGGGGCTGAACCTTTGCCCTTCCACAGGTGGGGCTCTCCTCTGGGGACACCTTGTCCCCCTGCATGAGGAAAGTAGGACAGGTTGGGCCAAGGGTTGACTGATCCAGGTGGCTCTCAGGGTTTCCATAGACTTGGAGGGGCAGGAATACTGGCTCTGGGGTTGTGTGGGATGATGCCACAGCAGCAGGTCAGCTGATGGATTGTGAAAGACCCAGAGGCCTCAGTAAAACAGGGATTTGGTGGCACAGCCTCCTGGCACCACCGCACCAGGTCAAAGCAAGGCAGGAGAGTTTCCAGGGATATTGCCCATGGATGTTGTTTAGCTGTAATGATGGCAAATGGCAGGAATGGCTGCCTAACTGGGGCAGCAGTAGCTTGTGGCCTGAGCAGTGGGAGGACTGGAGCTCCTGCCAAGCTCTTAAACCTTTCGGGATGTAAAACTGATGTAGAGTGCTGAAAAGCCTTGTCTTTTGCTAATAAAGTCATGGAAGCAGGGAACGATTCAGCTGGCCCAGGCAGAGCAACACACAGGGCTGGGTTGGGACCCCTTCTCTAGAATCACTCCAGGTCCCTGATCCCAGTCATTTTACTGGGATGGTGGGAATGCTGCTGCTGCTCCCCCAGTCCCAAGGAGGACATGCAAAGAGTGAAGGGAAGGTGGGCTGGCAGGAGAGGGCAGGGTTGAGGGGTGCCCAGGAAGGAAGGAAAGGGGAAGAACAGCAGGATATTGGTGCTTAGCCACTCCATGAGGCCTCAGTCCTCCTCTCCAGGGTGAGGCCAGGGAAGAAATCTGGGAGAGAGGAAGTGGAGAGGGCAAGACAGATTTGTTTTCTCTAGGGTCTGCTATGGATGCATCTCCAAACACTGCCATCAATATTTAATAGGATGCAGCCACAGGAGGCCAGCTCAGGCTGAGCGTGGTCCCCAGCCTGGCTAGGACACCCTCATCCTTCCCCCATGTCCTCTGAGCCACAGGTCATGAGGAACTGCCCCATGCCCAAGGCAGAGCCTTGTACCTCTGCCCAGGTGCTGGGAACAAGCACCAAGCTGGCTCCAGGCACCTCAAAACACTTTCACAGCAAGACCAGGCAGGACACCCCAGCCTGGATGTGGGAACCACGCAAAATGCCCCTCCTTACCCCACCAGATCCCAGTTTTAACCCGTGGAAGAGCTGCATCCCCTTTTGACAAGAGCAAATAGAGGACCCAGCAGGTACAGATCACCTGGCCCTGTTTGCTGGGGTGGGAGGGGAAGCAGGAAGGGGAGGTGCAGAGCTGGAGCCTCGCTCTCTCCAATCAAAACCCCAAGTCCTGACCTATACAGGCACATCCAGCACCTTAAATTCATCATGGAGATGGTGAATAGTAATGAAGAGTCATAGAGACCCAACAGCTCTAGTATTGGGAGCCACGAGCTAAGGGTTAACACCCCCCCAAACAGCAGTGGGAGTAAAGGGTTAACGTGGCTGGTGCAGGGAATGTTATCTCTCTTCTCTAAATATTATTTCCTCCCATGAAACCAGCTTTTCATCCTTGGCTAGAGGCAGCTCCCGCTGCTGGGAATCCAGCAAGAGCTTGTATCTGCTGCCGCACACACCACTGCTCCCAGCAAGCCGCCGAGACAAAGAGCTGCACTCCCCCGGCGTGAGCAGCCCCAGCACGGGGAGCTGGGGCCGGGGCTTCGGCCCCCGGGGCGCAGGTGGCCTCGGGATGGGTTTGGGGAGGACAGGCTTTACACCCAAGAGGAATCTCGTTAATGAAAGCGCTGCACTGCGGAGGGATTTCCTCCCCGTCTCGCAGGGACCGGGAGCAGCAGGCAGGGAAGGGCCCGGTGGCAGGAGGCTGAGCAAGCCCGACCACCTCCCCAGGGAAGGTTTTCTTGGGGGCTGCCCATTTCATACCTTGCCCCTTGCGTGTGCCAGGATGGACAAGAACAGCAGGATGCTCCATGGGGAAACCAAGGCAGCAGCCACTGGCTCCAAGGTCACAAGCTGGGAAAGAGGGAGGGTGCGGGGCAGCCCTTCCCAAGCAGTGCCAACCGAGTCCCCGGCTGCGGAGAGGGGCTGGGTGTCTGCAGAGCTGGTGGCTGGGATAAAATGGCTGCTGCTAAATCTTCTCTGAAACATCCTAAACTTTTAATGTGTATGAAACCACGGCAGCATCCCTTTCGCACCCCGGAGGGCACGAAGGCGCGAGCGTCTCCGCTCTCCCATTCAGCCGGAGCCACGTGCTGCAGCCTGCACAGCGCTGGGAACGTGGCTGGAATGAAAGTTGCCCTCCCAGCCCGTGTGCTCAGAGAGCCGAAGTCAAAGGATTGCCAAGTTAAAAGGGTCAAACCTCCAAGGACAGCTGTATCTGACTGGCTATATATCATTTCAATAGCATCTTCAACGGGGATTATAATCTGAATTGAAGCGGAAAGACCTGAGGCAATGAAGCTGTCAGCAGGCTAAGATTAAGGAATTAAAACAGCAGCACAACATTACAGGATTTGTTCTAGATGTATTAGAAAGAGCAGGCTAAACACTGCAGCCTTCCCCAGGCTGGAAATTTCATACGAGCACGGAGAAGGGCAAGCGCAAGGATTTCATCAATATACATAAAAAGAGAGAGGAGAGTGAGACAGAGCCGCGAAAACCCAGCCATGCAAAATATAAATCCTAACTGCAGACGGAAATGAGTCACACAAGGTTTGACTGAGGTAAATAAAAGCTGAAATGAAGTGGATTTAGGGGAGGGCAGAGGTGAAAAGACACTGACAGCCAGTAGACAGGAAAAAAATGGCCCTTAATATACTAAGGCTGATAAAATCTGGAAAGCAGCCCAGCCTGTCTTGGATTGCATGATGGAAATGCAGGTCCCCAGCCCTGAAGTCCCTTCCCTCTCCCAAGTTCTTACACCCTTCTCCAGAATTACTTAAAAAAACCAAGAATGATGGCAACTGCCCATCTAGGGCAGCTGGGAGCTGAGCCAGGAGAGGGGGGCACACGCCACGCCTTTGTCTCCATCGAGGTCCCCAGAAGGCCAGCCCAGCTTTGTGCTGACAGGAGACATCAGCAGCTCTTCTCAGTGGGCAGCAGAAGCTCTCAAAATAAATAAGGCATCAAACTCCCACCAAAGGACCCATTAAAAGAGTCAATTTATTTCTGGCAAATCGAACACACCTTTCTTTCATTGGCTCTATCCTAGACCAGTCGTGGGGAGGAATTTCTCCCCTGCCTTAAAGAGGGATAATTATGGGATAAAACACAAAGAAAAAGCAGGGAAGTCTCCCTTGCAGGTAAAACACACAGGAAAGTTTTGGCAACCCAGACTCCATGCAGACACCAGCCCTGCTCAGCACAAGCCATGAAGATGCAGGTTGTACCGCTCACACCGCTTGCTGTGGCACATTTCCTTCCATTACGATCCCAAAAAAACCTGGATCCCTCCCTGTGCCTCAAACACAGCCTGGGTGACAACTAGGGCCTGGTTGACAACTAGATTAATCCTGAACCAGGCCACCTGTGCAGAATGGCTGCACTTTATTGACACAAAAATGTACCCAGCAGAGCAGTTCCCGGCACGCACACGGCCACAGAGCAGCTGAGCAGCCAGATCTAGGACACAGAAGGAGATGGGAAGCTAATGAGAGGCGGAGCTTGTTCTGCAGCACAGGTAGAGCATGGAATCACTTTTCGACTCCTCCAGCCAACTTCTACTGAGAGATTTACATACAAGTCCTCCATCAAGTCTTTGAAGAGTTATCCAGAGTTCCCTGGGTAAAAACAAACTGTTTAGAGAAAGAGGAGAGTCCGGAGCTGCTCAGTGATTCTTTTTGGTTGAGCCAAAACCAGAGAAGCCCATCACAGCTGCCATTTCATCATCCTCCTCAAAGGTCAAATCTTCCTCCGCCCGCCTCTTCTTCTCTCTCTGCTTCTCCTTCTTGTAGGCTTTGGCCTTCTCCTCCTGCAGCAAGGGACACAACAGCAACACAATTTGCACCTCCTGAGCTGAGGGAGCTCTTGAGACACTGGGCACTGCACAGCTAAAGCCATGTCCTGCCTACGGCACCCAAGTTGTGCCTGAGGAAATAGGCAGCAGAAATCCTGGCCTGTGGTCTCTGAGGAGAACATTTCCCAGAGAATCCAGACCACCCCGCCTCCCACCCCAAGAGCAGACCCACACACACAAGATGTAGCCAAAAAAAAAAAAAAAGTGTTATGAAACTCTCTCTTCTGAGCAAACATCACAAGTTATGCCTGGAATGAAGGCTGAGGCAAGAGGGAGCTGGTTTGAAAGCAGGAGGCTGTTCCCTCATCCGACGCCCCGTGCCAGTGACTGTGATGCCTGTTGGCTCTCGGCCTGGCAGAGTGACAGCTGCTCACTGGAACAGAAGCTAAAGCTCTGAGCAGCTTTGGAGGGGGGGGTTGGCATCAAAGAGTTTGCGCTGCTCTAATCAAAGTGTTTTGCTCTGTGAGGATCACGAGCCCTGGAACAAAGCCAGGCTTGTACCAGGTGACACCAAGCATGGCTTCAGCTCCCATCTTACCAACTGCTCCTGCCATCCCCAGCACCGTGCCCTGGAGAAAGCTGCGCCAGGAGTTGCTGCCCATTTCCTTGCTGCCATCCATGGACTTGGCAGCAGCTTTCCAACCCACAGCACTCCCTGTGCTGCTGGGGCACCTCCCTCCTACCCCCCCCAAACAGACGGGGCTTTGCCCAAGGGCAGAGGATGGGGCTGCTCTGTGAGCACCCCAGAGAGCTCCCCTGTGGTGAAGCAAAGCTCAGGGCTTGGGCAGAGAGACTCAAACAGGCAGTGATTTGTAATCTTGGGTTATTACACGGCTGCTGATGGAGGAGAAGCATCCATAGCAGCTCCTCAGCTGTCAGAACTTTGGTGGGCTTTCAAGTCAACTTGATTTTCATGTTTACTGACACCTAAGCCCTGGTTTGAGAGGGATCTGTTGTCTTTCACCTCCTCCTCACACATCTCACACCACAGCACACTGCTCACAAAGCCCTTTGACACTCAAGGAGGCCACACAGAAGCAAGTGCCACGTGGAGGAGGATCCCAGCAATCCTAAGAACTGTGGAAGATAAGGGACAAAGACACAGGTCTGCTTTCAGAGCACCCAAGTTCCAACACAACTAATGGGAGACAAAAAGTGGGCTTGTGTGGCATTCAGTGGAAACCCGAACCACCAAAAGTTATCCTCCCACAGAAAATGGGGACAAGGGTTTCCAGAGACAGCAGCAAAAACCTTTAAAAGAGTAAATAATAAAAAACCAAAACCCACTCATAGCTGCAGACAGGAGTGATACCAAGAACAAGGCTTCTGTGGAACAAGATTAGGAAGCAGGGTTGATTTCCTCCCAAAATGTGATTCTGGGGAGCTTTGCTTCCTCAGTTTTTGCCCCAGACTCACCTCCTCACGGAGTTCCTTCATCCTCTCCTCGAAGTCATAGTCCTTCTGCTTCTCCTCCATCTTCTTCTTGTTCACCTCAAAGCGTTTCTTCACCTGGTCCAGCGTGGAACGCTCCACCCGCATGGACATGCCCAGATTTCTCTGGTCTGGAGAACAGGAGTGGAATCAGCAACACCTGCAGCCCTCAGTGCTCTGCACAGTCCCCATCCCTGACCCCAACTGAAACAGCACAGCAGCATCTTCCTGCCTCTCATCCATCCCCTCAAAGCAGCTTCCAGGCCAGGACTACCCCCGTGCACAAGGATTTCTTAGGTCAGAGGGCGTGGGCTTTAGGGGGACACCATAACCCAAACCAGCAGTGACCACAACAAGCCAAACATTACTTGTAACAAGACAAACACTGTTCTTTTAAGGCTCCCTATTTGGATGCTCCCTGTCATGTTGGTGCTCTGATGCTTCAGGAAATTTAAACTTGGACCAGTGGAATAAAAAAGGGTTGGAGTGTTGAAAAAGGAGCCGTAATAGAACTGGCAGACTGGTATCTCTTGGCAGTGGGTGATGCTAAACAAGACATGAGTGGCACTCAGAGATCCTGAATTACACAGGACATTGCTCACTAAAGCAGGAACAGGAAATATCAAGCCAGGCTGCAACTTTAGTGTCTCTTTAGAGCAGATTCCCAGTTTCTCACTCATGGGCAAGCCTAGGTTGGAGGGGCCATCCCCAGCAATGTCTCCAACCCGCATTCCTGGGTAGATCCAAACAGCCTGTTGACTCCAGCAGCCGTGCATGGGTTTGTCCCAGGGGTGCAAAAGCACTTGGAAGCTCAAACTATACACCAGGAATAATAAGAGGACTGCCAAGAACAAGCAGGTTTAAGCCAGATTTATGGCCTTGGATCAAAAGCTCTCAATGTACTCATACCAAGGTACTGTGCATCAGCCACTTTCCAGCCCCAGCTCAACCCTGCATCTCATCCCATCTACACAGCCATGCCAGGATTTTGGATTCCAGGCTCTCTCATATGGATTTCTTGCCAATCTCCCAACATGTCAAACAAGGCATGTCAACACCCTCCTCCCATCCACATAAAAGCACAGGGCTTTAACACATTGGGTTTCCTTTTCTGAGCTACAGAAAACCAGCTCTCAGATCTCTTCTGAACCCCCAGTTCTCAAACTGCTCCTTGTGCAGGTCTGGAGCACACCCCTCCCTGCCTTTGTGCAAAGGGGCCATTTGCTGACTTCCACAAGGAGCCAAAAACACCTCTAAGGGAAGGAACAACTTGGGAAGTGTGTCAGTGTATCCTGCTGCTCCTTTAATTTCTCCACGTTCCCCCACTCTCTGAACATGCCAAGGAAAAGCAATGATCACAGTCAGTGGGTATAATCCTCTTTTTCAGGTTAAACACACTAAGGGAACAGATTGATAAACTGGGAATTCTTCCGTCTTGTCTTTATCTTGACTTAACTGCATCATCACAGCAGCAGAGACAAGAACCAGAGTGAGGTACAGGACATCACTGCTGGAGACAGCTCCAGAGTCAAACTGCCCCACTCCTGCCTCTGCTCATCCTCTGCCTCCATCCTCACAAGGTCTGATCTGGAGCTCAGGGACAGCCAGTTTTGAGCTTCACACTTGATTTCTATAAAGAGAAGTTTCCAACCCAAAAATGGGCCAGTGATAGACCTTACACTTCTCTAAAAATTTCATTACAGTTTCAGTGCTGTGAAAAGCCTCTCTCCAGATTTTCAGGAGACATAGGGATTTGCTGACCCTGGGAAGATACACCTAACCAGAGTACACCACCACTGTTTCTACTGGGCTTATTCCATGAGAATGGTCCAGCACACTGGAAGGTGCCAGGAGATAAAGGCAGTGCCTCCACAGCTCTCAGGAGCAAACAGTCCCCACATCCTGATGTCCAAAGCACTTTCATCCATGGATGTGTTCAGCCCTCAGATATGGGTGATGCAGGAAGGGAACAGCCTTTCAACTCAACCAACCAGAGGCAGAGAAATGATCCTTACGTTTTTTGCCATTGATGTGATCCAAGAAGTTAATGGAATCTTTCACCACACAGTCACACACATTACAGTAGTACCTGGCAGGAGAGAGAGAAAAGATTAACCCCAAAGCATGAGACAAACCCCTTCCCACAGAACAGCTATTTGAGACAATCTGCATGTCAATTGGGATATGGGACTTTTTTCCAGGACAAGAGGATCCCAGGGAAGAGCAATGAGCAGGGGCACGCTCCAGATGGACAGAGACACCCCAGAGGGATCTGCCCTTACACCAACACCCCTCTGACACGATAGAAACCAAATTCTGAGCTGCTCTGCAATACCAGCCACAGCATCTTCCCCTTCCAGTCACACCCAGCTGGGTGGGATGGATTCTGTGACCTGTCCTCCCCCAGTTCCTTTACATCCCTCTGCCTCTCACCTGGCTGCAAGGTGAGTCCTGCCATCCCCATCACCTCACAGAGCAACTCCCTGATCTGCTTTCTGCCCATCTCAACAGCTGCTGCAAAAGCCCAGCCAGGGGCTGCACTTCCATCCCTGGATGCTGTTCAGGGCTGCCCATCTCCCTGGCACTGCTGGCCAGGGAGACACTAACAGGCTCACTCCTGAGGTGACACAAACTCAACACAGTCCTTTAGGGTGAGCTCAGAATCCTTTCAGCCTTTGGTGGAAAACAATCCACACAAACAGTGGCCAAACACCATTCCTAAGGACAGGTACCTGGATGTTTCTCCCATTCCCTGTGCACAGATATCCAAACCAGAACCTCAGAGCAGCAGCAGCCCTGGTCTCAGTGCAAGCAGGTCTGGCTAAAGAAACCCAAGGCAAAGATTTGCCTCCTTGTTGTTCCTACATTTGGACAACACTGATATCAAGGAATAATGTCCAAAGGGGCTCAGCCTGCTGGGTCTCTTCCATATGTTACCCCAGGAGACACAATTTAGGTGTAAACCAGTGCAGTCCCACTGCCCCAGGCTCCAAACACAGGAGGAAACCAGCTCCTGGTGCCCTGTGAGGGGTCCCTACTGTGACACAGCCCAACTCTGAGACTCCAACAAGACCATGACCTACCCCCCCATCTCTGACTGAGGGGTAGTTTTGGTGATGACGATGGTTTTCCCCAGCTTGGATTCCAGGTCCACTTTGTAGTCTCGGTGCCGCAGAAGTTCCCTTTTGACGGGCTGAGCTGGTTTGCCTAAAACATAAACAAAAGGTCAAGGCTGACACGGTGGATTTGATGTTCCCCTTGGGGAAGAGGGGCCTGCTGGGAACCTGGGACCACCTGATCCATGCAGAAAATGCACCTTTGTTTTTAAGTCAGTAAAGGATATAATTTCTTCCTACTAGAACCAGGTACATCTCTGAGGTATCTCCAGCTCTGACTTGGGTCATATTCTGAGAGCTCCTTCTTTCAGGGGCTGACTGTTCCCCTCCCTCCCCAAAGGTTCTCACTAATTCCTGTTGTCAAAAAAATGCACTCGGTGGCAAACACAGGAATAAGGGCTGGAGCAAGCCAGTTTTTCCCTTCTGGGACTTGACTTCTAGCTGCTCTCTCCCTCCCAAACTCCAGGGATTTGGGAGACTCGGTGCCAGCACAGCACAGCCTGCCTGGGGCCAGCACACTACGCACCATCTTTCTTTTCTCTCTCCTCCGTGAGCCGCTTCTCCGCCAGCTTCTCATATTCATCCTTGTCCCACTTCCTGCGGAAGTCCAGGTTCTTGGTCTGGGAGGCAAACAAAGTGCATTAACATTTATCATACAGTCTGATCACCTCTGAGGGGGAAAAGAGGTGGAATCACTCAGCCTGTGAGGCCACGGCAGTAAATTAGGGGCATTACGTTATATCCCCATGTCCTTTGTTTTCCTATCTAGGAATTATGGATGTGGCTTAAGAGAATCACTCTCAGCGTGGCTCTGGGTACTTACAGAAGGATTTCAGAGCACTGAGAGAAGAAATGAGTTTATCTCAATAGCTCCTGAGATGATCATCCAGGCTTTTGCCTTGAAAACTAGACCCAACCGGGATTGAAAGTGCTGGATCTAAGACCTGGGAAGTGCCCCCTGACAGACACAGCACAGATTACACCTACTCCTTCCAAGAGTCAATTGAACCCAAGTTGCAAATAACAGATGAGGAAGCTGTGAAACACAGTCTGAGCTAGAGAGTTTGATTAAAATGCAGAAGCAGGGAAGACTGTTACAGGCATCAAAATGCAGACTTTGCCGTGAAATCAGAGGCATCAGTGTGGGACTTCCAAGTACAGCAAAGCAAACCAGAAGAGGCTCTGAAACCCTGTCTGCCAAGGCAGGGCTTGGAAGTACCAGAGAATCATCTGTACAAAATGCACAGAAAGCTCCTGCAGCTTCCTACAGAAACACCTCCGAGGCACTGGGCCTTCAGCAGCTCCACAGAGCTCTCTCTGGCAGTGACAGGGTAAGTTCATGGAATCATGGAACAGTTTGGGTTGGAATGGATCTCATTCCACCCCCTGCCATGGGCAGGGACACCTTCCACCAGACCAGGTTGCTCCAAGCCCCGTCCAACCTGGCCTTGGACACTTCCAGGGATGGGGCAGCCACAGCTTCTCTGGGCAACCTGTGCCAGGGCCTCCCCACCCTCACAGGGAAGAATTCCTTCCCATTATCCCATCTAACCCTGCCCTCTGGCAGTGTGGAGCCATTCCCCCTTGTCCTCTCCCTCCATCCCTTGTCCACAGTCCCTCTCCAGCTCCCCTGGAGCCCCTTTAGGCACCAGAAGGGGCTCTAAAATCTCCCTGGAGCCTTCTCTCCTCCAGGTGAACACCCCCAGCTCTCCCAGCCTGGCTCCAGAGCAGAGGGGCTCCAGCCCTTGGAGCATCTCCAGGCCCTCCTCTGGACTCACTCCAACAGATTTCTTTTCTGTGCTGAGGACCCAGAGCTGGATGCAGCACACGTGTGAAGAGAGGCTGAATTCAAGTGAAGGCACTGACAAACACAAAGACTATTTTCTGGGGTGATTTTCACCCAGTCCCCAACGCTGAGGGCAGAAGTGACTGCACAAGAATCTCTGTTCCACCCACACCCACTCTAACCAAACCAGCTCAGGCTCTTCCGAGTGTCTGCCCCATCTGCACCTCAGGCCCCTGTACCTGGGATCAGTCATGGTTTAACTCAGCCACTTCCTGCCTTCCCTGAGCAGATAACTCCCATCTGGACAGAGCTGCATTTCCCTCAGCACGGCAGGGAGAGCCTCTCAGTTTCACATTAAAAAAAGGACAGATGTATTTAAAAACACCTCCGGGAGAGAAGGACCCCCACGCTCCCCCCGCCTTCTCTGTTCAGCCAAATCAAGAATCCAATCACAATCCAAAGGACACAAATCCCATTTGGAGCTACAGCAGCAGCACAGCCATTTAAGGTTCTCTCCTCTGGCAATCCTTCAAATGGAACGAACAACCACTGATAGGGATGAAAATGCCTTGGGGAGGCGTAGAAAAATTCTCATTTATTCCCAGAGCTTTCTTAAGCACTTTAAGGATGTCGTAACAGGTTTTATTAACCACCCTGAGCAAAAGAAAAGAAAATATCACAGAGTGTAAATTAACGTTTGGGGGTATTTTCCAGACTCTCCTGCATGCCAGGCATTATCACAAATCCCCCTGCAGAGGGGGAGGTTTATTTGCTGCTTCTCTCTCTCTCCTGTTGTAATAAAAGTAAAAGAGCCTTTTGCAGCTCTTTTACCAATCTGCCTCATCCAGGCATGGGGAAAGAAATTAAGCCCAACTGCTCGACAAGATCTTGCTTGGACAATACCTGAAGGGATGTTTCTGAATTGCTCTGGTGGAGGCAGGGGGGCTGCAAGCCCCAAAATCATTATCTCAGAGAGTATTTACCAAATTACTAACAACAATTAATAACCAGAAGTGCCCCACAGCTTCCTGTTCCCTCTTGAGATAGGCATCAATGATCTGCTCAGTATCAGCACCAAAGCCTATTAAATGATAGAGGAGTGTCAAGCCTGACTCAATCCAACAGGAATTCTCAGCTGGCAGCTGACAATAAACCAGAAGCCCCATCTTCCTCCTGGGGAGAAATCCTGCTGCTCACCTCCATCACTGCTCACTTCATGGAATCACAGAGTGAATCCCAGAATGGTTTGGGCTGGAAGGGACCTTGAAGATCATCCAGTTCCAACCCCCTGCCATGGGCAGGGACACCTTCCACTAGCCCAGGCTGCTCTAAGCCCTGTCCAACCTGGCCTTGGACACTTGCAGGGATGAGGCAGCCACAGCCTCTCTGGGCAACCTGTGCCAAGGCCTCCCTTCTCACTTCTAGCAAGTGGCTTCAAGAAGGGAAAGATGGACCGACAAAAGCAGAAAAGGCAGAAAAACACAGCTGCTACACTGCTGGCAGCTCTGGGGTGTCACTGGAGGTGTTCAAACCACCTTGGCTGTCCAGCCATACTGTACTCACAGCATCCCACTCACCCACTCCATCTCAGCATTCACAGAATCACTGAGGCTGGAAAAGCCCTCCCAGCCCACGGAGTTCACCCTGTGCCCAATCCCCACCTTGTCACAAGCCCAGAGCACTGAGCGCCATGTCCAGTTCTTCCGTGGACACCTCCAGGGGTGGGGACTCCACCACCTCCCTGGGCAGCCCCTTCCAATGCCTGACCACCCTTTCCAGGAAAAAATTCCTCCTGGTGTCCAACCTGACCCTCCCCTGGCACAGCTTGAGCCGTTTCCTCTCATCCTGTCCCTTGGTCCCTGTGAGCAGAGCCCGATTACCCCGCCCCGGCTCCCCCCTCCTATCAGGGAGTTGTAGAGCTGCTTCTCCAGCAGGACAGTGTGAAATCCAGCCGGGAAACAGCCAGGACGGCCGAGAAGCCACAGGGAGTGGGGAGACAGGGAGGGGAAGGAGGGAGACGCCCGCACGAGCCACTGCCCATCCCAGGAGGTCCCTGGGGTGGGGTGGGATCCCCAGGAGGTTGGGGCAGCTCAACCTCCTCAGGCTGGGACAGGGGGAGGATCACAGAATCACTGAGCTGGGAAAACCCCTCTGAGACCACCGAGTCCACCCTGTGACCCAACACCACCTCGTCACCCAGCCCAGAGCACCGAGTGCCACGTCCGCCCTTTCCTTAAACACCTCCCGGGACGGCGACCCCACCACCTTCCTGACGGGCGCGATCGCGGCGGGGCCCTTCCAGCCTTTAACACATCAGGGCCTTTCACAGGGCCCCGAACCTCCCACCGCCCACACACACAGAGACATAAAGAGCAGGCATGTGCTCTCTCCCACCGCACCCCTCACGCCGCGGCCTGCCCGCGGGCCCCCAGCGCGGAACGGCCCTGCCCCGCCGCCCGCCCGCCCTCAGCACAGCCCCCACGACCCTCCCCAAGCCCCGGCGAGCCCGGGAGGCGCGTCGGGAGGCGCGGCAGCTCCTACCCCGGGGGTACCCACCCCGCTGCCCGACGCCATGGCGGCCTGAGGGGGGACGGCACCGGGAACTGTCGCGCGGCGCCGTAAAGCGCGGCCTCCCGCCCGGTGTCACGTGCGCCCCCGGTGTCACGTGTCCCCCCGCGCTCCCGGTGCCGCCGGTGTCACGTGCCGCCGGTGTCACGTGTCCCCGCGCTCCCGGCGCCCCGGTCCCGGTCCCGGCCCCGGCCATGCTGCGGATCGGCCCCATCGCCGCCGCCGCCGCCGCTTTCGCCCGCCGGGCACCGCCGCGGCACCGCCTCGCTGGGAACCGGGAGAGCATCCCCCGGTCCTGGCCGCCGGCTCTGTCCCGGGGCGGGGGCGGCGGCGGCGGCGGGAGGGTGGTGCCGGTGCTAAAGACGCCCAAGGTAAAGGCGGGGATGCGGCGCCGGTGGGTACCGAGCGTTCCCGCCCGGCCCCGCCGCTCACGGCTCGTTCTCCGTGTCCCGGGCAGGGCACCCGCGACCACCCGCCGGCGCAGGCGGCGCTGCGGGAGCGGCTGCTGGGCGCCGTGGTGTCCTGCTTCAAGCGGCACGGGGCGGCCGCCATCGACACCCCCGTGCTGGAGCTGCGGGTGAGGCGCGGGGGGAACCCCTCGGTGCGGGGCGGGACCCCCACGGCGGCTGTGGGACATCCCTCCCCGCTCCTTCCCCCACAGGGGCTGTGGGACCCCCCTTGTGCTCCTTCCTGCGGGTCGGGACCCCCACAGGGGCTGTGGGACCCCCCTCCCTGCTCCCTTCTGCGGAATGGGACCCCCCCAAGTCTGCTCCCTCCTGTGGGACGGGACCCACATAGGGGCTGTGGGACCCCCCTCTGCTCCTTCCTGCAGGATGGGACCCCCATACGGGCTGTGGGACACCCCCCCCCNCTCCCCAAGCCCCGGCGAGCCCGGGAGGAGCGTCGGGAGGCGCGGCAGCTCCTACCCCGGGGGTACCCACCCCGCTGCCCGACGCCATGGCGGCCTGAGGGGGGGACGGCACCGGGAACTGTCGCGCGGCGCCGTAAAGCGCGGCCTCCCGCCCGGTGTCACGTGCGCCCCCGGTGTCACGTGTCCCCCCGCGCTCCCGGTGCCGCCGGTGTCACGTGCCGCCGGTGTCACGTGTCCCCGCGCTCCCGGCGCCCCGGTCCCGGTCCCGGCCCCGGCCATGCTGCGGATCGGCCCCATCGCCGCCGCCGCCGCTTTCGCCCGCCGGGCACCGCCGCGGCACCGCCTCGCTGGGAACCGGGAGAGCATCCCCCGGTCCTGGTCGCCGGCTCTGTCCCGGGGCGGCGGCGGCGGCGGGAGGTTGGTGCCGGTGCTAAAGACGCCCAAGGTAAAGGCGGGGATTGCGGGCGGCGCCGGTGGGTACCGAGCGTTCCCGCCCGGCCCCGCCGCTCACGGCTCGTTCTCCGTGTCCCGGGCAGGGCACCCGCGACCACCCGCCGGCGCAGGCGGCGCTGCGGGAGCGGCTGCTGGGCGCCGTGGTGTCCTGCTTCAAGCGGCACGGGGCGGCCGCCATCGACACCCCCGTGCTGGAGCTGCGGGTGAGGCGCGGGGGGAACCCCTCGGTGCGGGGCGGGACCCCCACGGCGGCTGTGGGACATCCCTCCCCGCTCCTTCCCCCACAGGGGCTGTGGGACCCCCCTTGTGCTCCTTCCTGCGGGTCGGGACCCCCACAGGGGCTGTGGGACCCCCCTCCCTGCTCCCTTCTGCGGAATGGGACCCCCCCAAGTCTGCTCCCTCCTGTGGGACGGGACCCACATAGGGGCTGTGGGACCCCCCTCTGCTCCTTCCTGCAGGATGGGACCCCCATACGGGCTGTGGGACACCCCCCCCCCCGCTCCCTCCTGCGGGACTGGGGAGCTCCGTCTTCCCCCGGGGATTCGGGGCAAGTCTGAGGGAACTCCTCGTGTGGTGAGGGCAGGGGTGACAGTCCCTCTTGGGACCTGTGGGGGGATGGGGAGGTGGACCCAGGTCTGAGAGGGCTGGAGGGGGGATGTGTGTAATGGCCACTCCGGCTTGACTTGAGGGGCTCTGGGGGGAACTGAACTCTGTGCCCATCCCAGGGGACTCTGTGCCCCAGAGCCACCTGGTCACCAGCCCCCTCGTCCCTCCCCAGGAGACGCTGATGGGGAAGTACGGGGAGGACACGAAGCTCATCTACGAGCTGCAGGACCAGGGAGGGGAGCTGCTGGCCCTGCGCTACGACCTCACCGTATCCTGAGCTCCCCAGGGGACGGTGGCACCCCGAGGGGATGGGGGCATACCACCTTTGTGGGGTCCCCCTTGGCCTGCCCTGCCTGCAGGACCCACTGGGGTGTTGGACCTCCTTGTCCACCCTGCCTGGCTGTCACTGTCATGACCCCACCTCACACCAGCCCCCAACCAGGCTGGGACCCACAGCAAAGCCCCTCCCATGGGCTGCAGACCTGCACCAGTTTGCTCCTCTCTACTGGTTTTATGTCCTCCCAGTTACAGTCCCCACCTCTGCTCTGCCCATCCCACCTTCCCAGTGCCATCTGGAGAAGTGTTTGCTGCAGGAGCCCATCCCAGGCCTTCTTCACCTGCACATCTCACCCAAAATCTCTCCTGTTCAATATCTGTAGGGCTGTGCCATACACTGAATTCCCTCTGATCACACTGTGAGAGGGTAGAATGACGAGAGAGGGTCAGTGTGTGCATAGGGTTGTCCTGAGTGGGTCAGGAGGAGGAAATAGAGCTGTCCCAGTGTTGGAGGAGCTCAGCTGCTTCATTCTACTCATCCGCAGTCCAGGCTGATGATTTCCCTAAAAATCATAGAATATCCTGAGTTGGAAGGGACCCACAGGAAACATCAAAGTCCAACTCCTGCCATGCACAGGACACCCCAAAAATCCCACCATCATTGTGAAAAAAACTGGGGAGCACCTGGCAAAGGGAAAGGGAGACGGGGGGCTGGGAGGTTCAGCTTTGCAGCTCCAGGGATCTCCCTGTTCCCATCCTTAACTCCCTGGGCCCAGGTGCCCTTCGCTCGCTACCTGGCCATGAACAAGGTCAACAACATGAAGCGCTACCACGTGGCCAAGGTGTACAGGAGGGACAACCCGGCCACCACCCGGGGCCGCTACCGCGAGTTCTACCAGTGCGTGAGTGTTGGGGTGGCAGCAGGGTTTTCCTGGCTGGGGCACCTCCAGCTGCTGCAGAGCAGTGTGGTGTGCCCGGCCAAAGCCCCTCAGCTGTGCCAGGAGCCTCCGTTGCTGCTTCTGCCCCCAGGACTTCGACATCGCCGGGCAGTTCGACCCGATGATTCCCGATGCCGAGTGCCTGAAGATCGTGCACGAGATCCTGAGTGACCTGCAGCTCGGGGACTTTGTCATCAAGGTGAGGCCAGGCGGGTTCTCTGTGCCATGGTGGGAAGCAGTGGTCATTGTTCCTGGGGTTTTACACAGCAGCACCTGTTCCCACTCTCAGGCCTGATCCAGGAGTTCATCCCGCCTCTCTGTGTCCTCATGCTAAAGGCTGGACCTCAGCTTGAGCTGGGAATGCCCAGAGGCTTCCTCAGTCTGCAGTTGGCAGAGTTCTCTCCAGGACTAACCACAGTCCCCTGCAAAATTCCAGCAGCCAACTAGAACCATAAAGTCACGGAATGGTTTTCATACCTCTGCACCTTCCCTTCCCGTGGGAAAGGCAGGAGGAAATGCCAGCAGCTGCAGATTGCCATACACTGGGACCAAAGGAATGACACTGGGGGGGATGTCCCTGAGCTAAGTGTGCCTCTCCCTCCCCCAGGTCAACGACAGGCGGATTTTGAACGGTGTGTTTGCTGTCTGTGGTGTCCCAGAGAGCAAGTTCATAACGGCCTGTTCCACCGTGGACAAGCTGGACAAGGTCAGCCTTGGGCTCATGGGGAGATGCTTCTGGTCTTGAGCTGGGCAGTGTCATGGCCCCTTTTGACATAAAGAGGGTCACAGCAGCAAAGTTGTTGGCGTGGGTAAAGGATTTGGGGATCTCTTGGAATAAAACCTGGTGATTCCAGTGGTTTGTTAAAAATTCCTGTGAGAGAGAGAGAGATACAGATAATTAGTGAGATGTGCAGGATGACAGTCAGCAGACTTGTGCTCATGTGGGCTGGTGGAGGCAGTGGTGAGGAGAAGAGTGGGAAACCCCACTGTGGGAAACCAGTGGGTGAGGAGAATGTCCTGCAGTAACAGATGCCCTTCTGTCCCCTCACAGGTGCCGTGGGAGGAAGTGAGGAGCGAGATGGTGGGAGAGAA
>NW_016690301.1:3626500-3652833 GCF_001604755.1 Lepidothrix coronata | reverse complement strand
GGGCCGCCCTCGTGCCCTGCAGATCTCCTTCGACCTGAGCCTGGCCCGGGGCCTGGACTATTACACGGGGGTGATCTTTGAGGCCGTGCTGCTGCAGCAGGAGAACGAGCACGTGGAGGAGCTGGTGGGCGTCGGGAGCGTGGCTGGAGGCGGCCGCTACGACGGGCTGGTGGGGATGTTTGATCCCAAGGGCCGGAAGGTGCCCTGCGTGGGGGTCAGCATTGGCATCGAGCGGATCTTCTCCATCCTGGAGCAGAGGCTGAAGGTAGGTGCTGCAGGCAGTGCGTTGGAGGAGGCTCTAGGAAGTCAGCTGTCGTTTATTAGAGATCTACAGCTCCATGGTATTCAGGGGAAAACAATTTTGGGGGTGAGGGTGGCTGCTTTCATGCCTGAGTGTCCATTCACAGAAGACAGAGCCCTTTTCTGCAGCCCATCAGGATGCAGGTGTGGGCAGCTGAGGGCAGCATTCCCTAGGAAATGTCAAGGAAGTGTTAGAGGCAGCCCTTAGCCCTGGGCTTGGCTCTGAGCTTTTTGCCCCAGTCACTTTGCTCCTCTCTTGCCTGTGAATTTTCCTGTCCTGGAGATTGGGAAGTGATGAATTCTGTATTGTCTGTGACACTCTGTAATGAGCACCCCAGGAAAGCCTCTGAGAAGATTCATCACTCTGTGTTTAATTCTGAGCTTGTGATTCCTGGCAGAGGAGGCCGAGGCAATGTGTTTGTACCTGGAGAATCAAAGGAGACCTTGGAAAGCTGTCCAGGTCCCATGTGGGAGGGAGGCCGAGGTCCCACGGGAGCAGCAGCACATGATCAACTACTGTGACACACTGCAGAGTCTCTGGGGGGCTCATTAAAGGTGCCCAGGTTGTCAGTCACTGAGTTAAGGTCTGGAGATGAGGTGAGGTGCTGTGAGCTGCAGGTTCCCTCAGAGCCAGTCACTCCCACGAGCGTGTCTGTCCCTCCAGGCTTCTGGGGAGAAACTTCGCACAACTGAAACCCAAGTGCTGGTGGCTACACCCCAGAAACACTTGCTTGCTGCCAGACTGAAGCTCATCTCCGAGCTGTGGGACGCAGGGATCAAGGTAAAGGAACCACCTGGGCTCGGTGGTGTCATGGGTGAGGGAGGGAGAGCCTGAAGGAGCTGTAGCACAGCAAGACCAACTTCATTAGTTGTGTTCTCTGCAAGATCTGGGCCTGTCTGAGATCACAGAGCCATTCAGGTTGGAAAATACATCGAAGATCACAAAGTCCAACCGTTAGGTCTAGGCAGGCACAGAAGAACAGCCCAGAGCACTAAAGGCAACCCCTTGCTGCAGGTTTTCGGGTGGCTGCTTTGCTCCAGTATCCATCAAAGCAAATTTGGGTTAGTGATTCATCCTTCCCACTCCCTGCTAGGCAGAGATGCTGTACAAGAAGGATCCTAAACTGCTGAAGCAGCTGCAGTATTGTGAGGACACAGGGATCCCCCTTGCTGCCATTGTAGGAGAGCAGGAGCTGGCAGATGGAGTTGTCAAGCTGAGAGATGTCTCAACACGAGAGGAGGTGAGAATGTCCTTTTATCCAGGTGTCAAAAGTGCTTCCAAACTCTGGAGATCACTGAAAGGCTCTGGATTTTCCCTCAGTGATGATGTTCCTTTGGGAAGCCATAGCACAGGTCTGTTGGGTGTCTCCAGAAAACCAGTCACAAACTGTGTTAGTACCCAAAGCAAGCCTTTGGTCCTTAGAACTGTGCTCTGTTCTAATGCTGCTACCTCCCCCTCTCTTTGCTTTGTAGGTTGATATCCCAAGGGAGAAGCTTGTTGATGAGATCAGGAGAAGGCTGGAGCCCTGAGGACTTCTCTGGCCAGAGCTGCTTGGCTGAACTGCTGTACAACTGGAACCCTGCAGTGCCCTTAACTATTCACTGCCAGCTGAGGCCTGGTTACCATCCACCAGCCTAAGGCTCCTTGCCTGGGCTAAGGCAGCGAGAAGAGAGGAGCCAGAGGGTTTTAAAAGCTATGGGACAGCGCAGTCACCAGCTTAAAGTTCTGGTTAAGTGCTCTGAAGGACGGGTTGAGCTTGTGGGTTCCTAATAGTGCAGTCCCTGCACCTGTACAGGCATTCCCATCACTGCAGGGGGTGTTTCCATGGGCACAGACTGGACGTGGTGCAGCTCACAGAGGTGCAGCTCCAGCGGGATCATCAGGCTGAGCTCTGGAGTGGGGAGGGAGCATGTTGGGCACCCACAGGCCCAGGACATGGGGCGAGGAGGGCAGTGGAAGGGCCAGTCCCACTCCCAGCCCGCACCCGGGCGCTGCACGGGGCTGCAGGACCAGCCTGAGTGGGGGTGATGCCAAAAAGTCGGAGAAGAAACTCTCTAGACTCATTTTGAGTATAGAAAGCCAAAAACCACACACGTTTATTGCAGCGCCGGATGCATCGGAAAAAATCCCAAAGGATGCACCCCGAATCACACACGTTTCATAACTTTATACCATCCTCTAATTACAGATTCAAGGAGGGGCTGTCTCACCCCATTTTCCCCCAGAGGACGCTCCCCTCGGATTGTTTTTCTCTTGAGTGCTTGGTTTCCTGCTTTAGGGACCTGGTTCAAGGCCTAAACCCAGCCTTGCCTCGTCCGTTTCGTATCCTTTCTCGCTTTTATCAGTCTCTTCACAGCTGCGAGTGACCGCCTCTGTTTTACCAAAATTCTTGCTGGTAATGAATCTTGGCAAGAAATTCCACGCTATGCGCTTCCCCTTGGGAACTTCCAACCTTTAGTGAAAACACGTGACACCTTTTAAAGTGTCAAAAATACATAAATTCTGCGGCTAACAATTTCTAATAAAGTACTTAATTTTATGGGGGCGGGGGGGGGCGGAGAGCACGTGTCCCATCAGCGAGGGGGACACGCACGCGGACGCGGCGAGGGGGCCGGAGGCGCACGCGTGGAGGAACTCTGTAGTTTTACATATTAAACAAACAAAAAAAAACAAAAAAAAACCCCGAATTATACAAACCAATTAAAAAAACCCCAACCCAATGATAAACCCGACCCGGCCCTCTCGCGGCTTTCACTTCCGGGCCGCGGCGCATGCGCAGTTCCCGGCGGGAGCGGGGCGGGTCCGGAGCGGCCATGGCGGCGCAGGAGGCGGCGGTGCGGGCACAGGCGGAGGCGGTGCGGAGGCTCAAGCAGGACAAGGCCGATCCCGACGAGGTGCCGGGGGGAGCTCCGGGGATTCCCGGGAATGGGGTGCCTTTGGGGGAGGAGCGGCGCGACTGGGAGCGGGGGTGCTGGGAAGACTGGGAAGCTGCGGATGTTGGGGTGGGGGAAGAGGGGCTGGGGGGAGCGGGGGGTGCTGTGGTGGGCTGGGGTTGCTGGGCTCACGGGGAGGGTGCCGGGGGGAACTGGGAGTGCTGGGAAGTGGAGGGGGCTGAGGGTGCAGGGGAGACTGGAACTGGTGGTACTGGTGTTAGGTGGAAGGATGCCGGGGGTGTTGGGGTTGGGAGGAGGGTGCTGGAGGCGGCCGGTGCTGGGTGCACGAAACGGGAACTGGTGGGGATGGTGATGGGCNGCCATGGCGGCGCAGGAGGCGGCGGTGCGGGCACAGGCGGAGGCGGTGCGGAGGCTCAAGCAGGACAAGGCCGATCCCGACGAGGTGCCGGGGGGAGCTCCGGGGATTCCCGGGAATGGGGTGCCTTTGGGGGAGGAGCGGCGCGACTGGGAGCGGGGGTGCTGGGAAGACTGGGAAGCTGCGGATGTTGGGGTGGGGGAAGAGGGGCTGGGGGGAGCGGGGGGTGCTGTGGTGGGCTGGGGTTGCTGGGCTCACGGGGAGGGTGCCGGGGGGAACTGGGAGTGCTGGGAAGTGGAGGGGGCTGAGGGTGCAGGGGAGACTGGAACTGGTGGTACTGGTGTTAGGTGGAAGGATGCCGGGGGTGTTGGGGTTGGGAGGAGGGTGCTGGAGGCGGCCGGTGCTGGGTGCACGAAACGGGAACTGGTGGGGATGGTGATGGGCACTGGGGAGACAGATGTGGGTGGTGGGGATGGTGGTGGACACTGGGGAGGCAGGTAGGGATTATGATGGACACTGGGGAGACAGATGTGGGTGGTGGGGATGGGGGCAGGCACTGGGGAGGCAATTGTGGGTGGTGGGGATGGGGGTGGACACTGGGGAGACAGATATGGGTGGTGATTGAGGTGGTGGGAGTCAGGGAATGGTGGGGGGGCTGAGACTGGGGGGTTGTATCAGAAGTGGGAAGTACCAGAGAGGAGCAGGGAGTGCCCCTCTGGTTGCTGAGGAAGTGGGAATAGTGGATGTATTGAGGCTGGGGAATCTGGGCACACTGGGAAGGCTGAGGCTGAAGGTACAGGGGAAGGCTGGGCTGGTGGGTGGGCTTACCTCCAGCTCCCTGCTTCTTCCCTCCCCAGATTGCAAAGGAGGTGGCAAAGCTGCTGGAGATGAAGGCCCAGCTAGGAGGAGATGAGGGGAAACCCAAGTTTGTGCTCAAGACCCCGAAGGTAACTGTTCCCAGCACACTCCTGTGCCTCTCTGTGTGCACATCCTCCCTCAGAAGCCCACACACACCTCTGGGCAAAACCCCAGCACAGACACACCTGCCTTTGTTCTCATTTCTGTTTCCCTTTTGCTTTTAGCAGCAGAGGGGAGAGGGGTGGAAACATCTTTGACAGCACCCAGCCCAGATACCCACTGGCTTAGAGACTTTCTGGTGCTTATATGACAAGTTATGAATGCTGCTCACAAACAACATCATCACTCAGGTTATGGTGATGCCACTGACGTAGGAGATCGTAGAAATATGGAATGGTTTGGGTTGGAAGGGGCCTTAAAACTCATCTAGTTCCAATCCCCTGCCATGGGCAGGGGCACCTTCCACCAGACCAGGTTGCTCCAAGCCTTGTCCAGCCTGGCCTTGGACACTTCCAGGGATGGGGCAGCCACAGCTTCTCTGGGCAACCTGTGCCAGGGCCTCCCCACCCTCCCAGGGGAGAATTTCTTCCCGGTACCTAAATGTCTCAAAACTGTCTCTCTTTTCCATTTCCTTTGTTGTGTTCTTTGGTAAATGTATTTGTGGTGTGAGCCCTGAAAAGTTGAAGGGTATTTCACTGTTTAAAGTTGTGGAGAAGGGGATTTTGCAGCTCTGTGAGTGCCAGGGAAACACAGTTGAGTTTCCAGCCTGTCTCAGCCCTGTCAGTGGCTGCCCATCACTGAGCAACCTGTGAGTGGGGGGTTAGAAGTGCCTGGTCTCTGCTTCCTCCTGCCTGCAGGTCCTAGAGAGTGAAAGTGGAAGGTCTATTTAGTTAACAATGATTTATTTGTTGTTGAGAGCCTAAAGGTGGTCACTGAAACAATTCAGTGACCCTTAAAAGCAAAGAAATGGGAAGTGAGCACATTGTGGTGAACCATATACAAGCATTTCACAGGTGTTGGATTTTAAAAGATGATTTTTCTCTGTGTTTGGAAATTTTAGAGCTGCTGATTGTTCCACACCCTCAGAGCGTGTGTGTCCTCTGATTGTACATCTTGGGGTGGCTCATTGGGCAGGGGTCTTGCTTATAGGTGTGAATCAGAGCTGGGGGCAGGTCCTGGCTGCGCTGTCAGGCTCAGAAGCTCTGAACTCTGACTGTTGGATCTGTTTTAGCTCCTTTGTTTCCTGTGTTGTGAAACTCCTGACTTAGATTTCCCTCTGCAGGTCATGGCAGACTCTGTCTGAGCTCTGTCCTGATGTTTTCCAATGTTTTTTGGTGCTACCTTTTACCAATACCTGGCATCTGGACCTGGTCTCTCTGGCTCCGTTAGCAGTTTCTTCCTGTTGTTTCTGGCATCTCTCTCACTCCGTGCCTCTCACCCACAGTGTCCTTTGCTCCTTCCTTTCTTCCCTCGCCCCAGGGCACGCGGGACTACGGCCCCAAGCAAATGGCCATCCGGGAGAGGGTCTTCAGTGCCATCATCTCCTGCTTCAAGCGCCATGGGGCAGAAGTCATTGACACACCCGTGTTCGAGCTGAAGGTGAGTGAGGGCACAGCAGGTTGGCTGAGCTGGTGAGGATCCTCCAGCTGACAGTGTTGAGGGTTGAGTTTCCTTCCTTCAGCTCCTAGGTACCCTCACTTTCTCTCCTGCTCCGGGGCTTTTCCCCTGCCACTGAAGGTGCTGTTTGTTTGTTGTTGTGTTGCAGGAGACGCTGACAGGGAAATACGGGGAAGACTCGAAGCTCATCTATGATCTGAAGGATCAAGGAGGGGAGCTGCTGTCCCTGCGCTACGACCTGACAGTATCCTGCCACAGCCTGAGGGGCCTTGCCTGGCCTCCCTTTGGGGCAGTGCTGCCCTGAGGGGGAGGGAGGACCCCAAACTGACAGGGAGAGCGTGAGCAGGCAGTGTGGTTCAGTTGGTGCAGAACCCTTGCTCTGTTATTTACTGTGTGTTGCTTCTGTTTGGTGAAGGAATGGTTAGAATCATGGAATATCCTGAGTTGGAAGGGACCCACAAGGGTCATCAAGTCCAACTCCTGGCCCTGCCCAGGACACCCCAACAGTCCCACCCTGTCCCTGAGAGCGTTGTCCAAATGCTCTTTGAGCTCTGGCAGCCTTGGTGCTGTGCCCACTGCCCTAGGGAGCCTGTTCAGTACCCAACCACCCTCTGGGGGAAGAACCTCTTCCTAATATCCAACCTGACCCTACCCTGACACCATGCCCTGTGTGTGTGGGGTAAGGAAGATTTGTACTGAGTGGGGTTTCTCAGGGTACCCAGACCAGGCTGCTGCAGCACAGCCCACGTGAGACTGAAATCCGGCCTGAGGTGCTGCTGAAGATGCCTGAAGGGACACTTAATGGCAACATGTGTGGTCTGTGTCCTGGACAGCTGTGGAGACCTCAGGGAGCAGTGACAAGTCCAGCTGTCTCTTAGCAGTTCTTCGCCCCACAGGTGCTGGGTTTTGGGAAGATAGTGAGGACCCAGCGCTGCCTGTGACTGGTAACTGGGGGGGGATGATCCCTCCCTGTTCCCATCCTTAACCCTCTGTCCCAGGTGCCCTTCGCTCGCTACCTGGCCATGAACAAGATCACCAACATCAAGCGCTACCACATTGCCAAGGTGTACAGGAGGGACAACCCGGCCATGACCCGGGGCCGCTACCGCGAGTTCTACCAGTGTGTGAGTCTGGCTGTTGGCAGGGGCACTGCAGGGGGAGGCTGTGGGCTGGGCAGCACCTGTGGGCACGTAGCACTGTCAAAATGCAGGATCCAACACTGTGCTACCCTTCCCTGTGGCTATGGAAAGCTCTGGAGGATTCACTAATCTTCTCCTTAGTGTGCCTTCACTTAGTGTGAAAAACAGCTGGGGAGTGGGAGAGTAGGAGTGACAGCTGTGACAGGGTGTTGGTGTGGTGGGCAGCTTTGTCACAGAGCCCCCCGGTATCACCACCTTCACCCTGTGGGGGAAGGCAGCTCCTTCCTCCATCCCACAGCACTTGCCAGCCGGGTGGAGGGGAAATATTTCCTTCTGATCCCAAATCCGGCAGCGGTTCAGCTGTGGGTGTGTTAGCAGGACACACAGACCAGGCTAGGCCGTGGTATACCCTACTTGTGTGCTCTGTTCAGTCAATCCTCACTTCAAAGGAAGGGAAGAGCCAGAGGCCAAATTACAGAACAGGTAACAAAGCAATTTCCTTCGTGGCTCTCTCGTGGTAGCCCTGAGGAACAGCTTTGTTGTGCTGTACTGACACAGTCCCCAGGGGCTCATATTGCAAACAGTTATTTTGTTTGAGAATGTTCCTGCTTCATCATACAATCTCTGGGGATACCTTCCAGCTCCAGCTTGGTGATTCCCATTTCCAAACGACTCAGGGTCTTCGCCTGCTGTCCCATCTGAAAGACTGTTCCAGGATAGCTCACTCCTAGGATAGCTAGAAATGGTCTTCTAATAGCCAGGCTAAACTTATTTGTATCTGAGTACTTGTCCTTGTTTAAAGACTTCAGCTCTTTAAACAGTAGCTGTCATCCCTTGATATGGATTCTTCTCCTTTCCTAGATGAACATTTGGGAAATGTTTAGTAAAATCTTCCCCTCCTTAGGTCACCTAAATCAAACTGTTGCCTTCTTTCCCTGGAATTATGGAGTTTTTTCCTTCTCTGCTCAGCCTAGGAGGTTTTTCTTCCTCTTTTCTTCAACATCATTCACCAGTCCCTGTTTTTTTTCAGTGAGATTTCACCTGTGCCATGTACAGTGGTGGCAGCACTTTCCTGACTGTACTTGCTAACTCAACTTCCACAGGGATTGCATCATCCCTTCTTGCACTCAGCTGATAAAGATTAACTAATGTGATGTCATCTCTTTCCTCCTCCAGTTTATTTTGGGAGCTTGGTGAAGCCCTGTTGAAATTTACCCACTTAGTTAAAATTATTCCTGTACTCAAAATCTCACTGAAGACTTTGCATTTGGGGATTCCTAAATAGGAGTCAAAGAATGGCTCTCTTGTTGCTTCTGTGTTTTATTTCTCTCTGAACACTGATGTTGTCCTTGTTGTTTTCCAGTCATGGGATATCAGCCTATTAAAGCATCTTGATGTTGGGCTTTAGTTATTTTGTGTGCTAGTTCATCTTACAGTCTCTGGTGGGGACCACTCAGGCTTCTTGATCTCATTTTCTCTCTTGGCAGTTGAAACTTTGGTTATGCCTCAGTTTTGCTTCTCTTGTCTTCTTCCCTGATCATTAACTTGATTGGCATGTGTGTTAAAAAAAACCCATCCTAAGAATCAAGGCAAAACATCTGGCATTTAGGTCATAGCAAATGAGACGTAGTTTTCTCCTCCCCTTCCTGCTTCCTTTGTTCTATTTATTTACTGCTGATGGCTCTGCTGGCTCCTTTCTGCATTGTTTTTTCAAGGATCTCTGTTTCAGACTGTCACAGGGTCGGGGCAGCAGGTCACAGCACACAAGCTCTTGGCAATGCAGTGGACACAACAGCACTGCTGCCTTCCATGAAAGAAGGTCCTCACCCACATCCTGTCCCTTCTGGATCCCATCTGCAAGGGATGGTGCTCTCTCACATCCCATTTCTGTTGGTTTCTGTACACCAGCTGCTGTCACCAGCAGAGCTGAAGCTGTTTTGCTGCAGCCATGGATTGCTCACTGCCTTTTCCTCTGCCCCAGGACTTCGACATCGCCGGGCAGTTCGACCCGATGATTCCCGATGCCGAGTGCCTGAAGATCGTGCACGAGATCCTGAGTGACCTGCAGCTCGGGGACTTTGTCATCAAGGTGATACTGGGCTTCTCTGTGCCATGGTGGGAGGCAGTGGTCATTGTCCCTGGGGTTTTACACAGCAGCACCTGTTCCCACTCTCAGGCCTGATCCAGGAGCTGATCCCATCTCTCTGCATCCTCATGGTAAAGGCTGGACCTCAGCTTGGGCTGGGAATGCCAGGAGGTTTCCTGAGTCTGCAGTTGGCAGAGTTCTCTCCAGGACTAACCACAGACCCCTGCAAAATTCCAGCAGCTGACTAGAACCATAGAATCACAGAATGGTTTGGGTTGGAAGGGACCTTAAAACTCATCCAGTTCCAAATCTCTGCCATGGGCAGGGACACCTTCCACTAGCCCAGGTTGCTCCAAGCCCCGTCCAACCTGGCCTTAAACAGTTCCAGGGGTGGGGCAGCCACAGTTTCTCTGGGCAACCTGTGCCAAGGCCTCCCTACCCCTATAGTAAAGAATTTCTCCCTAATATCTATCTGAGCAGGTGACTGTCATGTTCACTGCCTGCAGTATAACAGGCTCTGGTTCAGGATCCCTGCCCTTATCCAGGTCCTGATGCCCCCTTAGCAGGGGGTGTGGTGTTGCCTGCAGACTCCTGCCTTCCCAGCAAGTCCTTTCTGGAACTGAGGCATTTTCACTACCCATGGAAATGTGAATCCAGCTGAGCCTTGGCCTCAATTACCTACTATTACAGAACACAATTAAACTATGGAATTCACTATACTATCAATAAAAATAAATCCTTAGTGAGGTTTTAACATAATCAGATGTCCCTTTGCTCTTATACTGACAGGACACTGAATTTATCTTCTTGACCCATGGTCTGTTCCTGAGCTGTTTTTACGTGTCTACATGAGAGGACTCAGGCCCTGATGGTTTTTTGTCTCTGTTGAGTGGAGCCTTTGGCTCTAGAAGGAAATGTGAAGGCTCTACCCAGGCTTGGGAGGAGTCAGTGGTGCTATTTGGTCTGCTCTGGGCAGCTCAGCTGCCCAGGAATGGGAAAGAGAAATGGCAAACAGGAAAAAAAAACAACTTGACAGACATCTAGTCTCTCTTGCATTCTTAAAGCTAGAGGGGAGAGAAACTGGACATGGCTGAAGCATCTGTTTGAGTCCATAATTCCTGATGTGCTTCCTCTCCCCCAGGTCAACGACCGGCGCATCCTCGATGGGATGTTTGCAGTTTGTGGGGTCCCAGACAGCAAGTTCCGAACCATCTGCTCCAGTGTTGACAAACTGGATAAGGTATGGGCTGCAACTGCTGCTGCTGCAGTCTCAGTGAGCCTCCTGTCCCCCTGTCCTGCCATGGTCCAGGAGAAGTGGCTGGGAAGTGCTGATTAACATCGAGTTATTCTTGTTCCCACCTTTCCCTGGAGGGGAGGCATGCAGGGCACAGCAGTCACGTGGGAAAAGTGGATGCTCTGCTTTCTTCTCCAGTAGCTCACGAGGTCCTGATAAATGGAGAGGAGGGAGGGGAGAAATGCTCTTCATTTGGGAGGTTCAACATCCCAAACCTTCACCTGCTAAAGGTGCTGCTGCTTATGAACCAGGCTCATGAAAACCTGCACCAGACTGGGCCAAGGCATTGAAAAGCCTTTTTGAATGTATTGGGTTGAGTCAGGTGGTGTGAGGAATTGCAGTTGTGTCCTGGAATTACAGTACAGCCCAGATTGGAAGGGATCTTGGAAGATCATCCAGTCTAACCTTTACTAAAATTTCAGACTTCAGTTGCAAGGTGAGTGTGACATAAAGGTTAAATTTCTGGTAATGCAGGAGTAGAGGAGTGCAATCCTAAATGACAGTGTGTAACAGGACAGTTTGGAGGTGACAGGGCAGAGCAAAAGGGAAATCCACAGCTGAGTCAGCTGGCACAGTCGTGGTGTTGTCCAGGACCCTGCTCATAAACACTGTCCTGCAAGGTGCTGCTGCTGTTTGGTGATGTGATGTTCAGCATCCCTGGGGAGGACACAGAACCTGCAGCCCCGTTCCAGCATGATCCAAGCACCACTGGACAGTGTGTGCCTCTGGCTGTGTGTAGGACCCTCAGGAAACAGCAGTGAGAAGTGAGGTGGGTGTGTATGGGGGAGGTTTCTGTATTTTACCTGGAAACAGAGGAGAGGATTTGGAGTGAGAAGGAGTAAGAGATCCCTGGTCACTTCATTCACCCTCTGTTGGTTTGGGCTGGTAGCACAGGTACTTTTATCATGCTGAGAATAAGATGTGACTGTTTGTGTTGTTTACCCAGGTTTGGTGTGACACTGAAAAGCCACCTCAATGTGCAGCTTCCCCTGTAAGACACAAGGCAGGAGGTGCCCACAGGTTTGAGCTCAGCAAGCTGCCTGGAGAGCACTGGCTGTTGTGAGGGTCTCCAAGGGATTCAGGCCATTTTGTGGCTTTTGGGAGGAGGGAAAGGTGCCAGAGCAGGGGCAACTGATTGTCTTGGCTGTAGGCCCTTGTCAGATAAAGATGTTGGAGATCAGTTTGTGTGTTATACAGTCCTCCTCTAATAACTAAGAAAGAGAAACCTTGAAGTGAATGAAGTGCAGTCTGAAAACTCAGATTTCTTGGCTTGGGATCCGAAGTAGAAGTTGGAGGAACTCTGTGTTCAGAGTCACATGGGGGATACTGTGGGCTGACTGTTTTAAGGAGTGCTCCTAACCTTCCTGTGAGACCCTGTAAACACAGCAGCCTTGTGTCTCATCTCAGGTGGTCATGGTGCTTTGTTGAAGGGGGAACTGCCTTTTCCCTTGGAGGCCTCGTTGGATGGTCAGATGAAGTCAGCTGGAGGAAGTCTCACAGCCCTGGTAGCAGGGAGATCCATTGTACAGGCATGACTAAAGTGTGGGTTTGGGGGCTGTGTATGTGTGGAAAAGCAGTAGGAGGGGACCATTGGGCTCTTTTAAAATGGGATTCTTTATGACTAGGTACCTAACCAGGGAAGCCAGAGCACCAAGGTGGCTTTCAGATTCGGTGTTTTTACAGTACTGATGTTCAATTCTGGACAGACATCAAACCAAAGGAATTTTTGTAGGGTTGGGGCACAAACAGACTGTGCAGAGGTACAAGAAATGGAATAAGGACCGCATGACTGTGCTCTGAGAGGTGCTACTTCTCTCATGCACCCTTTAGCCATGCTGAAGGGTTTCTGCCGTGCAAAGATCTGTTGCTGGCAGATGTGTCTGTTCATCTGCATGTGCAGGGCCACCAGAACTGTCCCTGGGAGAGCCCACATCCCTGGCTCAGTGGCTGATGCCCTTCTGTCCCCTCACAGGTGCCGTGGGAGGAAGTGAGGAGCGAGATGGTGGGAGAGAAGGGGCTCTCTCCCGAGGCTGCGGATCGCATCGGGGAGTACGTCCAGCTCCACGGTGAGCACTGGGGGGTCGAGCCCTTGGGCTTGTTCTGGGGATGGAGGGTGCACAGGGCACACACACGGCTGGCTGGGGCCACTGTGGCTGGTGCTGCTGCCCTGGCACACCTGAGGCAAGTCTGGTTCCTACAGGTGGGCTGGACCTGATCGAGCGGCTCCTGCAGGACCCAAAGCTGTCGCAGAACAAGCTGGCCAAGGAGGGGCTGGGGGACATGAAGCTGCTGTTTGAGTACCTGACCCTGTTTGGCATCACAGGGAAGGTGAGGAGGTGCGGGGGCAGGAGGGGGTGCTGCCCTGGTGAGCCCCCCAAGCACCCAGTGACGGGGCCGCCCTCGTGCCCTGCAGATCTCCTTCGACCTGAGCCTGGCCCGGGGCCTGGACTATTACACGGGGGTGATCTTTGAGGCCGTGCTGCTGCAGCAGGAGAACGAGCACGTGGAGGAGCTGGTGGGCGTCGGGAGCGTGGCTGGAGGCGGCCGCTACGACGGGCTGGTGGGGATGTTTGATCCCAAGGGCCGGAAGGTGCCCTGCGTGGGGGTCAGCATTGGCATCGAGCGGATCTTCTCCATCCTGGAGCAGAGGCTGGAGGTAGGTGCCTTTGGTGCTCAGCTAAGCAGTGGTTCACATCTTCCCCCAGCATCCCCAGTCCAGCAGATGCTGAAGTGAATGTTCCTTGCCACAGCCCCTGGAGAAGCCAGCCAGGCCTCTGCTGTGCTCTGCTGCAGGAACCAGAGCCAGGACATAACCACCAAATCTCTGGCCTGGCAGAAGATCTCTGGGGCTCCCACTGAAGGCAAGATCCTTCTTCCCACAGGCCTCAGATATGGCTTCTCCGGCTGCTGCTGTGGGAAGCACTTAAATCCTCAGCAATGCCAGGTACCCAGGGCAGGTGCCTTGGTGTTCCCCCCTGCATTAGGCATCTGTGACCCCAGGTTCTCCTTGGCAGGACAGCATTGCTCTTCCAAGGAAACAGCAGCTTCACACATCTATTTGTCCTGCCTATGGCACTACAGAGATGAGACAGGGATCAGATGTCCCAGGGCAGGAAGCGAAGTGCCTCTGAGGGTTTCCCAGATACCTTTTTCCTCTTTCCCTGTCCTCAGAGTTGCTGTACCAGTGTGTCCTCCATCCCAATCAATGGGTGTAAAATAGGTCTTTGTAAAAAGACCTTTGTAAAAAGACCTCCCAAAACACTGCTGCACATTCTCCTCCCCCAGGGGCCTGGTGTTGCTTCTTTCCTGGCAACCAGACACAACTGGAATTTCTAAATAGAAACTGAATTCCTCCCCCACCACCTCCGGTCCTGGCCAGGTTTGTTCCTCTGCAGGTGACCTTTTAAAGGCTGCTCCTTTCAGCAAGGCAGCAGGAAAATGCCACTTGGAATATCCAGCATCTGCCACAGGAGCTGGTGGAGCATCTCAGTTTGCTGCTGTTAATTTAACCCCTAGTTGGCAGCTCAGCTGTAGAGCAGAGCCTCTGTCCACCTTCTGCAGGGCTTGCTGCTCCTGAACTGCTTGGAGCAGATCTCTGGGAGGCCTTTGGATGTAGAGGAACAGGAGGGAGGCTGTCTTAAGCACCCCATCATGGAACAACTGCAGCAAATGAGATTCTGCTCCAGGAAGGGGTCTGTGGAACATCCCTAATTCTGAGTTTGTGCTGTTCATCCTGCTGAGCCTGATCCCCCTCACTGCTGAATCGACAGACCTGGGGTGGTGACCCCTCCTGCTCATGGAATCTCAGATCCCTCAGTTATGTCTGTGGCATCTTTTGAGTCTTGTCCCCTCTCTAGGCCTCTGAGGAGAAGATCAGGACAACAGAGACGCAGGTGCTGGTGGCCTCTGCCCAAAAGAAGCTCCTTGAAGAGCGGCTGAAGCTCATCTCCGAGCTGTGGGATGCTGGAATCAAGGTATGACCCACTGATGGCAAAGTCAGGAGCTGCCTGATCCACTCTCTGTGCCAGGAATGGACCAGATCTGACTTTGCTTTGGGAGGAAGGAGTTAGCAGGGAGCAGTTGGGGGCAGACTCTCTCTTCCCAGTGTCCCAAATCAGGTGCTCTCCAGGAAGGACTGGGCAACAGGGCTTGGTTAGCCCTGTTAAACTGCAGGGCTGCTCTGGGTCTGGTGTCTCAGGACAGATTCCCAATGGGCACACTGCCTTGATGAGGGGAGGGGAAGGGAATGTCTCAGTGCTCTGCAGGGCTCCTGGGCCTGTAGGGACACCCCAGTGACATGGACTGGAGCCACATCCACATGTCTGTTAACACCCCTCCAAGGATGGCGATTCCACTGCTGCCCTGGCCAGCCTAAGCCAGGGCCTGACCACCCTTTTTGGAGAAGATATTTTCCCAACATCCAACCTAAACCTCCCCTGGCACAACTTGAGGCCATTTCCTCTTGTCCTGTCCCTGTTCCCTGGGAGCAGAGCCCAACCTCCCCCTGGCTCCCCCCTCCTGTCAGGGAGTTGCAGAGAGCAAGAAGGTCCCCCCTGAGCCTCCTTTTCTCCAGGCTGAGCCCCCCCAGCTCCCTCAGCTGCTCCTGCTGCTCCAGCCCCTTTCCCAGCTCCATTCCCTTCTCTGGACACTCTCCAACCCCTCAATGTCTTGTTGTGAAGGGCCCTGAACTGGACACAGCCCTGGAGGAGCCTCAGCAGGGCCAGCACAGGGCGACAGTCACTGCCCTGCTCCTGCTGGCCACACTATTTCTGATGCAGGCCAGGATACCCTTGGCCCTCTGGCCCACCTGGGAACACCTGGGCTCACGTTCAGCCACTGTCAGCCAGCACTCCCAGGGCCTTTCCCACTGGGCAGCTTTCCAGCCCCACTGCCACAAGCCCATAGCTCTGCAGGGGTGGTTGTGACCCAAAGTGCAGGACCCAGCACTTGGCCTTGTTAAACCTGGTGCCCAGCCTTCTCCCTGAGCCCGTCCTCTTCCCCACCACACAACCACAGGCTCACCAGGCCAGACCAGCAGTGCCTGGCTGAGGGGGTGCAGTGGAACAGCCCAGTTTGATGACGGTGTCGTGCCCTGGTTCTCTCCCAGGCAGAGATGCTGTACAAGAAGAACCCCAAGCTGCTGAACCAGCTGCAGTACTGTGAGGACACGGGCATCCCTCTGGTCGCCATCGTGGGTGAGCAGGAGCTCAAGGATGGAGTCGTCAAGCTGCGGATTGTGGCAACCAGGGAGGAGGTGAGGCCTGTGGCAGCTTTGCCACAGGGTGATGGGCTATGTGACCCTTCAGCCCAGCTCAGCCCAGGCCTCCAGACCCAATGGAGGGTCAGCTTCTGTAAGGCCCCACATTCCCGTTCCTTGCCCTTCCTGGAGCTATGGAGAGCTGTTGTCTCCAACTCTGGAGAGTTTTCTGTTCTGTGGTCTCCCTGAACTCCCAGCTATTCCTCACCAGGAGCCTGGAGCATGGAGGGGGGATTCAGTGGGCTTTTTGTCCACCACACAGGACCATTGATGAAGGTCCTGGAGATGCCCTCTTAGAATGAGTGGGAATGAGCAGGACTTGTAACCCTGTAACACTGCAGGGCTGCTCTGTCCCTGTTAGGACAGATTCTCAAAGCAGGCAGCACTGGAACCAGTGCATGGGTCACTGGGTGGATCACTGGCTTTGGAACCAGTAGGAAAGAGTGGGAAGAGCACTGCCCTCCCAACCACTGGTCAGGAGGGGGCTTGTTGGGATTGCAGGTTCCTGCTCTTACAGGTTCAACTCCTGTGGGTCCTGCAGCCCATTCCATCCCCAGAGAGGGGCTGGTGCCACCCCAGTGTGACCTCCCGAGACACAGGGCCAGGACTGTGGTGACACATCAAGCTGCTGGAGTTGTGTTGAAGCAACTTTGTGCTCCCCCCTGTGCAGGTCAACATCCGCAGGGAGAGCCTGGTGGAGGAGATCAGGACGAGAACGAGCCAGCCTTAGCCCCCTCCGGGACACGTCTGCTCCTCGGTTGGATTCTGGCTGACAGATTTCCTCCTGTAAATGCCTTGGCCAGGCTGTGCAGCAGCGGGTGGGGGGTCGGGGGGGCTCTGAAAGCTGTATTTATTCTTGTCTCATGCCCTCCCTCCCCCGGCGGGAGCAGAGGCTGTGCCGACTCCTGCGCCCTGCCCTGGCCCTCGAGAATGTTGTGGAGGTTGTGGAGGTGGCTCTGGCAGACCCCTCTGCCGCAGCGACCCGTGGAGCCCCAGCAGACCTCGGCGGGCTTGGCTGCAGCTTCTTGTTCCCGTCGCGTTGAATAACCATCCCGGCCCGTCTGGCTGCAGGGCGGTGACCTTCTCCCCAGCAAAATGTAACGGCGCGGCTCCCAGAAACATAATAAATCTGTCTGTCCCCCGCCGTGACTCCTGTCCCTGCTCGCCGCTCGGGGCAGCGATTTGCTCACCTGCCTCGCTGAGCCGGAGCCGGTTTTTAAAGGTCACTGTGGCTGTTGCTGCAGCCGCGATGGTCCCTCCTGCCTCCGCATCCCCGCGCTGCTGCCAGGCCGTGACAGGTCCCTCCGGAGCCGGCGGGAGCTCCATGAGCAGCTCCCCCTGCCCCGGTCACGGGTGGGACGGGCCCCCCCGGTGTCCTGTGGGTGCCCCGGGGGTGCCCCCCCGCCCTCCTCGCTGCTGACCCACACGTCTGGCCGGGTGTCCCCAAATCGGGGCAGGTTTAAACCCGCGGCTCCCTCGCGTGGAGGGAGCGCGGGGGCCGTTCCTGACAGAGAAGGTGGGCGCGGGTCCCCCAGCCCGTCCGAGGCGGAGCGGGGAGCGCCGCTGGGACCTTCCGCCCCCCGTCCCGAGCAGCGGGAACAGCAGGAGGAGCTGCGGCGATGGATGCGGAGCAGGGCGCCCTCGGGGCCCTTTGCCCCCCCTGCTCTCCCTTTCCTACCCGGCCGCTCCTTTGCATTACCTTGCCTTGCCCACCCCTCCCATGCCTTGCCTCGCCTCGCCTTTCCTATCCCTCCCGTGCCTTTCCTATTCCTCCCTTACCTTTTCCCCTTGCCCTGCCTACCCCTCCCTTGCCCCTTGTGCCGGTGGGAGCTCCCCGAGGGGTTCTGTGGGGCCCTTGGGGCCGGGCTCCCTGGATGGTGTTTTTATTTTTTATTTTTTTTTTTTTAATTCTATTACTAGATATGTGATGTTTATTTAAATAAAGGTTTTAGGGCTGGGGTTGAAATGCCATCTGTTGGGCCAGGGGGGACATAAAGGCTGGAATGGGCACCCTGGGACTGGAGCCAGACCCAAACCCACGTGGAGCTGCAATGGAAATACTGGGGCTGGAGCTGAAATAAATCCCGTGGGAAAGGGGATGGAGCTGTAGCTCGGGGGCGGCAGGAGCTGCCTGGGGGGCTCCAGCCCCCCCAGTGGTACCAGGGGGCTCAGGGCTGACCCTGGGGCTCTGAACCAGCACTAAGGCACCTTTGGGATGGGGACCCTGGGGCCCAGTGGCTGTTCCCAGCCCCTGGTGCTGGCTGGGGGGGCTGTGGGCAGGTGGGGTGTGAGACCTGGAGTGGGGGAAAGGTGTGTGTTGCAGGTCAGGTCTCATTTCCCCCAAAGCTGGGCCCCATTGGGACAGAGTGGCTGGAAAGCTGCCCTGTTGGAAAAGGCCCTGGAGGTGCTGGTTGACAGTGGCTGAACATGAGCCCAGGTGGGCCAGAAGGCCAAGGGCAACCTGGCTTGTGGCAGCAGGACCAGGGCAGTGACCGTCCCCCCGTGCTCAGCAACACAAAATATGAGGCCATATAGTGACTTCAGACACTGCCCAGTGGGCTGATTAACTGTCTGCAAACACTTGAGGAAGTGTGGGTGATAATCTGTGTTTTAACATCACAGTAAGGCAAACGCAGCTTCCTCTTCATAAACTGCCAAATATAAGCATATCCTGTAGTCTTCAACCTGGAAAAATACCAAAATTAAAATTAAATAATGTCCTTTTTAAAATACTGATAACACCAGGCACTAATTCTTACCTGGTTTAAATGAAGACAAATGATATCTCTATAGTTGAAGTTTAATGTTGATTCAATATTTCCCCCCAAAGTAATTTATATTGAGTACTTAACTTAAGGCTTAAATGTCTCCTCGTGATCCTTTTTAGTACATACCTTAAGTCTTTACTCATCATAATTATGAGGCGGTGGAACTAATTAAAAAGAGAGCAGTACTGCCACAATGGAGGTAATTTAGACTTTAGTTTAAAGCAGTAAAAATATGCTTAGAACTCCTTGATGTAATCTTGCATCACCAGCAGGAATCCTGTAAATTACCAAAGGAAAACAGCCCATTTGTGCTGGTGATTCAGTGGTTGAAGAGTTGCAAAGTTCTAATTCCTGCACTAATGATGCAGCTGAAGCTCTTTGGTGACCTGAGGGTGCTGGTTCTGGGAAACTTCAGAACTATCTCCAAGAAATTAGATGAAGACAGGAGCAGCATGTACTATTACTGATACTCGGAATTTTAGCTGTTCATTCAAAAATCATCTCAATTATTCGTGCTCCAGAGTGTGTGTGCTTCGAATTGTCAGGGAATTGATTTCCTCCACCCCCAGGCTTTCTGAGATGAGTTAGTAGTGGGTGACAGGAAAATTTAAATGTATTATCCGAGCATGTGTGAAGTCACTTGAGAAACTGAAACTATGGACACTTCTGCACCCTGTGTTATGAGAGAGGTGTGGAATTATTGGAGGATATTTGATAATTGCTGATAACTGAATCTGGGCTGCACAGTGTGCTCTTGTTTTTTCAATAGCTGGGAGGAAAGTGAGGGGACAGTGGAATCATCATGTAATATTTCACTTGATTTTTTTATGAAGGGTTTTCATAAGCTGAAAATTATTGATCAGTCACAACAGAAACCTCCTTCTCTGGTGTGAATAAAGACCTGCATCAGACAAATTACATGGAATTTTTTTTGAAGGAGATTCTGTCCTTTGCTTCAGGAGCAGCACAGAGAGAAACCTTGTGGGTTTATCCCCTGAAAGTCTTCCACATACAAAAAAATCTGGATAGGAGTCAAGTTATCTGTTTTGTTATCTTAGGTAAAACTGAGATGGACCTGCTGAGATCTGAATCTAATTCCAGCTATGGAATGTTTTCATGAGGTGTGATGAGCCTGTTTAATAGTCTTTTGATCTGCATTTTACAGATCTGAGAACCCAGGTAGCAGCCCCAAACTGCTCTGAGGAAGCCATCTGAGTTGTTTTTTCTCTCTTTTTTGAGGAAAGTGTCAGAAGGCCTGAAAGATCCCCCTTATATTGTGAAGAGATTTAGCTAATTATTGCCCTAGGAAGGTAAAATTCAAGCCAAGGAGAAATATTATGCCCCTTCTTCAGGATTTCATTATTCAGGCCAGAAGAAGAGTCTTGGTCATCAGCCCAGCATCAAAAAATTACACCTGCCACTGCATTTCTCCTTCAAGCACAAATCAAGCGAAACCAAATCCAGATCTCTCACTCTTCAGGGCCAACACCAGACAATTATGAGAGCTGTAGAATTACAAGATGGCTCATGCCTTTCTATGTGGAGTATAAGGAGTATAAGCTTTCTTTATCCTTATCCTTACACTTTCCTTATCCTTATCCTTACACTTTTCTTATCCTTATCCTCTTGTGAACCAGTAGGAAGCTGCCCCTCTCTCTCCCAGGCAGCTCTGAACAGGGAGTGCAGCTGCACAGAAGAAATATGATTTAATGAGGGTCTAGGAACAGACTGCAGTGCTGAAACAAGCTGCCAAGGCAGGCAAGAATATCTACCACTGCCTACACACCACCAAAACCTTTCCTCTCCTCTCTGTTCTCCCATGCTTGTCCCTCCTCTGGTCCCTCCCTTTCCCTTTCCTACGTCTCTTCCCCTAAACATCCCATATGACGTTTCATACAGTCCCTGGGTTCTGCTCTGCACCATCCCCACGTTCTCCTCCCTCTCTCTGTCTCATATCTCATTGCCCTAAAGCTTTATGACATTTCCAGGAGAAAGTTGCCTTCAGTACATCACCTTGGTGGGCTTGGATGAGCAGGAAGAGGAGTGGGAGGAATTTCTGTGAGGTTGCTGCCTCTTGTCTGATCAGTTTTTGGAAGTGAAATGTGTGCTGAACTAAGGACAAGGAGACACGTTCAGCACAGTGTTACAAGTCACCACGAGCTTGTTCCTGGTAGGGGAGAGATCACTCCTGGGAAATAGGAAAAAAAAAGGCAGCATCACTTGGTCTGGGCAAAGCAGGGGTCAAGGTGAGATGTGTGACCCCTGAGACACGTCTGAACACAGGGAGCCGTGAGCCTCCCTTGCTCCTGCCGTGTTGGGATGGGTTGGGTTGGGCAAATAATGTCCCAAGGACACAGTGCTAAAATGGGGTCTTAGAAATCTGACTAACTCTGGACAGATGCAGAAGGAAAATCCTGTAGCCAAAAAAACAGCTGCCAACAGAAGAGACAGATGTTACTCTGGAGAGCTACAAAGCTGGATTATGGAGCTGGTGCCAGTGGATGTGGGCAAGGTTAAAATGCCTGTAGGAGAGGAGGGTGTCTCACAAAATCAGGGATGGGGTAGCCCCTGGAGTGCATGAATGAGGCCAAGGAAAGAAGCAATGCCTCGCTGGAAGAGAGGGAACAAGCGTGGAAAAGTCATTTTACACTTCCAAAACCTGCAAACTCTGTGGATGAATGTGCGTGGAAAGGATCAGGGCAGCTGAGGTGGCCTGGGAGGCTCAAGGACATGGGATGTATGCAGGACTACAAACCTGGCTCTGAAGAAGGAAAGATTAAGAGGCCATGACTGGACAAGCCACATAGAGCAATCCAGCTTGGAATATTTCATCAGGCACCTGTAGCTTGGAAGGACTTTGCCCCTAGCAGCCCATGAGGGGCTCTGGGGGGGAATTGAGGTGTACAATGAATGTCTCCAGAGCTTCTGTCCCTGAATGCTGAGTATTATCCAGGATTATCTGCTCAGGGTAGCTTGGAAAAAAGTCTCTAACTGGAGATGCAAAGCTCTTGGCCCCTGGTGAGAAGGGGAAGGTGACCAGCATGGACATTTGGGTGCCTTCAGCGCTGAGTGATGGAGTCTGGGCACAGGTGGAGGGGAATGGGCACACCTGGGCTTGCAAGGAGGGTAAAAAACGTGGGACAGGTGTGGGTGGAATGAGGGTGATCTGTGGGGTCAGGGAGGGGAATGGAAGAACCCTAAGAGCGGGTGGAGGGGAATGGGATGAACCCGAGGGCACAAGAGGTTGACTCGGGCCCCTCTGCCGCACTCAGGAACCTCCTTTCCAGCCCAAAAAGCCCCTTCTCTCCCCAGGGTCTCATTTTCTGCCCCGACACATCCGAAAGGCCCCGGACACCCCCGCGCCTTCCCCAGCTCGCCCGGGCGAACCCCCCGCGCCCCCCCGTCTCTCTCCAGCCCCCGCCCCGGTCCCGCCCCCGTCCCGCCTCTGCCGCCGCAGCCGCCGCGGGTCCGGGCCTGGGCAGGCGGCGGCGGGGCCATGCTGGGCAAGGACTACATGCTGGCCATCGTCCTGGTCAACTGCGACGGTCAGCGCGGGGCCGGGGGGGCACGGGCAGGGGCACAGCCCGCGGGGCCAGCGCCGCGCTCGGGGCCGCGGCCGCGCTGTGGGACCGCGTTGCGGGATCGATGCCGGGTTGCGGGGCCGGCGCTGAGTGCCGGGGCCGGGTTGCGGGTTTCGGGGCCGGGGCCGAGCGGGCCCCGAGGGTCGGAGCGGCGGCCGCGCCCGGCGCTGTCCGCGGTGCTGATCGGGGCCCGCCCGGCCCCGCCAAGGTCGCGGGAACCCCCCACCCATCCCCTGGGCACCTCCACCCCCGTGCCCCTCCACCCCCGGAGCACCGCGCCCTCCCACTCCCGGGACCCCCCATCCCCCGCGACCCCCCATCTCCCGGGACCCCCCATCCCCCGGGACCCCCTGGCCGGTCGGGACGCGCCGCCCCCGCGGGCCGGGCTGGCTCCGGCCGTGCTGCGCCACGGGATCGTGTCCGTGCCCGCGCGGGGCTGGGGGCGCGGGGGGAGGCGGCTGCAGCTCCCCGGGGCACCACCCTCGGCCCGCACCCCGGGGTCTGTGCCGGCCCTTTCCCGGGCTGGGCTGGCTGCCGCGGGCCCTGCCCGGACGCCCCACAGGATGCCCGGCCCGGCAGGCCCGGGATGCCCCTGCCCTCTGTGCCCCGCCGGGGTCCCGCCGTCCCCCGTGTGCCGGCCAGGCAGGTCCCCGCAGCGGGGTCTGCCACCGCCGCAGCCTGGCTGGCACCGTGCCACGTTCCCTCGCCATGCTCCTCTCCCGCGCCGTGGGCCCAGCCACCCACCCAGAGGCCACCGCAGGACCCTTTAGCTGCTGGGCAAAGCATCCCGCAGCTGGGGTGCCTTCCCTCCCCACTCTCTGCCTATCACACTCTGTCTGTCTCTGCACAGACAATCTCTGGAGCGACCAGAGCCTGGAGACAGACCCCGACCTCCCCCCAGGCTGGAGGAAAATCTGTGACTCTCTGGGCACCTACTACTGGCATGTGCCGACGGGCACGACGCAATGGCAGCACCCTGCACGCACCACCAGCCCAGGAGGGCACCCGGAGGGTGATGGAGAGGAGACACTACAGGGAAGGGTAGGGGATGTGGGTACAGGGGGTGGTGGCTGGTGTTGGATCCCACCCCTGGCAGAAGCCTGCTGAAGGCCCTCTGGGCCAGCCTCCCCTCGGAGCAGGCCTGTCTCTGTCATCCCAAAGTCCTGCTCAGCCCATTTCTGGCCAGGGCTGAGCCCCTTGAAAGGCTCCTGCAGGCTCCGTGTTGATTTTAGGCGCATCCTGGCCACACAGGATGCACACAGGCCCGTTGCTGTCCTGGGAGGGAGGGCTCCTACCTGGTGCTTCCTGACAGCCTGTCTTGTTGCCCTCCCTTTCCTCCTGTCTCCCAGGAATGCCAGGCCCCCGGAGCGAAGCACTCGGCAAAGGATAGGCCCATTCCCAGCCCCATGGCTTCGCTGACCAGGAGGTAGGGCTACCCTGGTGCTCTGCTGGCTTGTTTATGGGGCACTACTGATCCTTCGCCACCACTGGGTGCTTGGCCCCAGTGCCCTCCCAGAGCAGCCCCCCGTGCTGGAACCAGCAGCACCATCCCTATGGGATGCTTCCCAGCTGGTGGCATGGGGGTATGGTGGTGCCAGGGCATTCCTGGCGCTTCCCTGGGTGCCCCAGGGACCACGCAGAGGGAGCTGCCCCTCACTGCCCTGTCCCTCTGCAGGCCCTCGCTGTCCTGGCACGGAGAGGACACCCAGCACAGCGCAGAGCCCGGCTCCAAGGTACCGCATCCCGCCGGCTCCGCTGCCGCATCGTGGGCTGGGGCTGGCAGGGGAGGAGGCGAGTGGCAGCTGGCAGGGACGTGGATGGGTGGGAGCCAGAGCAGGGGTGACCCTGCTGGCACGGTGAGGGGCACGGGGGGGAGGTGGCCGTGCCAGCGGGCACCGGAGCCCCAACGTGTCTCTGCTCAGTGCTTTGCCGTGCGCTCACTGGGCTGGGTGGAGATCCCCGAGGAGGACCTGGCACCGGGCAAGAGCAGCATTGCTGTCAACAACTGCATCCAGCAGCTCTCCAACAGCAAGGGCCAGGGCTCTGCGGAGAACCGGGGTGAGGTGAGAGCCTGGGACGGGGCTGCCAGGCAGAGGCCCACTCCAGGGCTGCTGCTGCTGAGGCTGGATTGTGCTGGGAGGGAGCAGGGATCAGTGCCAGAGGGAGTTTACTCTCCACACAGGGTATCCATGTGATGGTTTCAGGTGTGGGGCAGGTAGGTCTCACAGGGCTGTTCCTTGGGGACAGTGCCAGGAGTGCCTGGTGGGTCCCCACACATGGGAATGGTACCTGGGAAGGGCAGGGGTGGGAATCAGAGCTGTTCCCATGCCTGGAGCTGATTAGGCTGGGGGGACAGGGGTGTCCCTACATGTGGGCTGGGTTCTGGGGAAGCCCAGGCTGTCTGCCAGGCTGAGGGAGCTGCTGCCCCTCTGCAGGGCCAGGACCTGGTGATGATCCTGAAGAAGGACACCATGAGCCTGGTGGACCCCCTTGATCGCAGCCTCATCCACCGCCAGCCCATCCTCAACATCCGCGTCTGGGGCGTTGGCTGCAACAACGGCAGGTGCTGGGGCCAGGGCAGAGCTGGGGGCTGGGGGTGGCTCTGCCTGCTTGGGGGGAAGGCACCCCAGCAGTGACCTGTCCCCTCTCCTCCCTCCCCGACTGCCGCCGTGGCTGCAGGGACAGGTAAGGGGGCACAGGGCTGGGGGGCAGTGCAGGGAAGGGGCTCTGTCAGGGTCTCACTGGCTTGCTCATGGCCGTGCAGAGACTTCGCCTTCGTGGCCAGTGACAAGGACACCTGCGTCCTCAAGTGTCACGTCTTCCACTGCAACGTGCCCGCCAAGGGCATCGCCAAGGCCCTGCATGAGATGTGCTCCAAGGTGGGATTTTAAAGGGGCCCCGTTGGGTGTGAGCACAGCCCGGGGGTCTCGGGGGTGAGGGGAGGCACCAGGACCCCCGTCTGTTGCAGATCGTGGCCGAGCGAGCCGTGGCCAGCAGCCGCCTGCCTCGCGCTGCCACGCTGGAGCCCATCTCCACCGAGGACCTGCCGCTGCAAGGTACCGTCCCCCGGTGCTCCCCCTGCCCACAGCCCACCCTCGGGCAGTGGGGGTGTCCAGCAGCCAGATCTTGGGGTCCTTGGGGATGTGGGGGACACAGCGGGGGACACAGAGGTACCCCCACCTCTTCCGTACTGGCAGTGGATATCCTGGAGGCGGTGAGGCAGTCGATGCAGACCTACGAGGCGCTGTACATCGGCAGCCTGCCCGTGCCCAGGGCCATGGGTAAGCGCCGCTGCCCCCACCCCCGCAGCTGGGGGACGCCCAGCAAGCCCCTCCTTGCTTCGTGGGACGGCCGCGTCCCGGGGCCGGTGGGATGGGGTGGGACGGGGTGTCCCGTTCCGCAGGGATGGACGTGTTGAACGAGGCCATCGAGAAGCTGACGAGGAGCCCCGGGCGGGAGAGCTGGACGCCCTCCCTCATCTACGTGTCGGACACGGCCATGAGGGTTCAGCCGGCGCAGGTTGGGGGGCACGGGGGGCTCCGGCCGGGGTGCCCCCGGCAGGGCGGGCCCGGGGGGCGGCCAGGGCTGGACGGGCCCGCGGGGTGCCCGCAGGAGCCCGAGGAGGCGGCGAACATCTGGGAGTGCCAGGTGCGGTACGTGACCTTCCTGGGGGTGGGCCGGGACGCGCACACCTTCGCGCTCATCGTGGACACGGGGCGACGCTTCCAGTGCGCGGCCTTCTGGTGCGAGCCCGACGCCGGCACCATCTCGGAGGCGGTGCAGGCCGCCTGCATGGTGAGCCCCGGGCGGCGGGCGGGGGTGGCCCCGGGGCCGCGCCCCCCGCGCTGCCCGCCCTGTCCCCCCGCAGGTGCAGTACCAGAAGTGCCTCGTGGCCGCCGCGCCGGGGGCGAAGGCGAAGAGCACGGCAGGCCGGGGCCGGGCCGGGTCGGCGGCCGCGGGGGACGGAGCCCGCGGAGCGGCCAAGGCGGGGGGGGGCGCGGCGGGTGCGGACCTGGGGATGCCCCCCCGGGGGGGGGGGGGGCCCGGCGGGTGAGCGGCGTCCGGCGGGAGCCCCCGGCCTGCGCCTGCAGCCCGTACGAGAACTGGGGGGGGTCGTTCCAGCCGCGCTCCTGGTTCCCTGCGGCGGCGAAGGAGCGCGGTGAGATCGCGGAGAGGGGACACC
>NW_016690301.1:3562544-3626134 GCF_001604755.1 Lepidothrix coronata | reverse complement strand
GGTGTCCCCTCTCCGCGATCTCACCGCGCTCCTTCGCCGCCGCAGGGAACCAGGAGCGCGGCTGGAACGACCCCCCCCAGTTCTCGTACGGGCTGCAGGCGCAGGCCGGGGGCTCCCGCCGGACGCCGCTCACCCGCCGGGCCCCCCCCCCGCCCGAGGGCGCATCCCCAGGTCAGCACCGCCCGAGCCCCCGCCCGCCCCTCGGCCCCGCCCGGAGCCCCGGGGGCCGCTCCCCGCTCGGACCCGGTGTGCGGGGCCCTGGCCCGGGCTGACGGGCCCCGCGCCGCCGCCTCTGCCCCGCAGGTGCCCCCCCGGCCCCGGGCAGTGCCCCCGCAGACCCCTCCGCGCCGCCCCCCCGGGCGCTGGGGCCGCCCCCGCTGGGGCCCGTGGGCGCTGCCCCGCGGGCCGAGGCGCGGCCGTGCCCGGAGGAGCGGGAGTGCAGCGTGTCCGCCGACACCGTGCTCGCCCCGCTGCGGGCGGCCCTGGACTCCTGCCGGCCCTCGGTGCAGGTGAGCCCGGGCCCCTCCCGCCGCCTCGGACCCCGCGGTGCAGGAGCTGCCGGTCCCCGGCTCCCCGAGAGGGGGGAGAGCCGCCCCTGCCCCGGGCGCTGCCCAGAGCTGGTGGGGGCGGTTCCCCCCTCTCCCAGCTCACCTCTGCTTCCAGAAACAAGTGTGCAATGACATCGGGCGGCGGCTGACAGTGCTGGAGGACGCGTGGGCTCAGGGGAAGCTGTCGGCACCGGTGAGGAAGAGGATGAGCCTCCTGGTGCAAGGTACGGGGCGAGCGGGCTGCAGCCGGGCCAGCAGCGGGCCCTGGGTCATGGGCACCCGTGGGAAGGTGGATCCTGCACCCCCTGACGGGTTCCCTTGACCTGGCAGAGCTCCAGCAGCAGCACTGGGACGCGGCTGACGAGATCCACCGCTCGCTCATGGTGGACCACGTGAACGAGGTGAGCCAGTGGATGGTGGGCGTCAAGCGCCTCATCGCCGAGACACGGAACCTGCCCGACGCAACGGACGGCAGCGCTGAGACCGAGACCGAGCCCAAGACCGAGACCGAGCCGGGCCAGGAGGAGCCCTGACACCGGGGGCGGGGCTGCGGACTGTGAGCGGGGCAGCCCCTGCCCGGGGCCACCGGCAGGAGCAGGGACCCCGCTGCCAGAGGGAGTCGGGGCACCCCCTCTGCTTCCCAATCCTCATCCAGGAAAAGGGGATTTTAATCATTGCGACATTTTAGTGGCGATTCATTATGTTTAATAAACAACACCAACCTGCCCCCAGCCACAGTCTGCCCGAGGGTTCTGGCACTGGCAGGTCCTGGGGCTCCCAGGGGCAGTGGGAGACAGGATTGCTGGGTGAGGCCACAAAGCCTGCTATGTCAGGCTTGGCCAAGGGGCTCTGGCCTTGGCAGGGTGCTCCCAGCCAGCAGGATGTGAAGGGAAGAAACCAGAAGCACCTGGCTGGAGCAGGCAGTGCTGTGTGTTCCTGCTGCACTGGCAAAGCCTGGCCCTTCTGGCCTCCCATTTGGCTGTGGGGTGCCTACAGCAGCCCCAGCTCTGCTGCAGGAGGGGTCCAGGCTGGCCGTGGAGGCCAATGTGCCAGCAGTCCCCAGCAGCTCGGCATGGCCAAGGTTCGTGCTGCAGCCACAGCTTCTGCTCCCATCTGGGCTCCTGCCCTCCTGGCACAGTTCAGACTCGAGTTTGGGATCCAGGGACAGGCAGGTCCAGGGACAAACATGTGCCCACAGTTAGGTGTTGACTGTGCTGTTCCCACCCCACTGGCACTCACCAGCTGCCCCCCACCACAGCTGGGAACCACCCAGGCCTTCACCAACCCCCACCTGCAGTGTCACCCCCTGCACCCTGCTGGTGCTGCTCAGCCCCCTCCCCGGGGGTGTGAGAACCCCGCTGAGCCCCGACAGACACACACCAGGTCAGCACAGGGGTTTCACGGTGTTTATTGATCAAGCATGAGCTCCTAGGCAATTGCACCAGCCACTTGTGCTAGAGCCTGAGGTGTCACACGTCCATCCCCAGCATCAGAGAGGGCTGCAGCCAGCTGGTCACGGTGCCAGCACCTCCACGAGGCCCAGGAACAGGCCCAGCCATGGCCTGGAGACGGGGAGCTGGAAACTCAGATGTCCATCTCAAACTGGTCTTGATCTGCAAAGGGCATGGATACAGGGTTAGGATGGGGCTGCCTTGGGAGACATAGGCAGGCAAAGGGGTCAGGAGCTGGAACTGGGGCTGGGCCGGGCTCTCCCCTTGCCCCTGTGGCCAGGCAGGAGCCCTGTGCCCCAGTCAGGTGGTCCATGGGTGGGGGCCACAGGCCTGGGCTGCTCACCTGGCATGGCCTCTTGGCTCTCATTCCGCTCCTTGAGCTCCTCCAGCTTGACGAGGCTGGACTGGGCCAGGGATGTGACACCGGGGGTCTGGGGCAGGCAGCAGGGAGGGGTCCTGGCCGCGGGTGAATTCTTGCACTCCAGCAGGAACTTGCGGTCGCAGATGATGGGGGTACCTGCCAAAAGCAGGGGCTGTCAGGCACTGCTGGGCCCGGCCACCCCCCGCCCTGAGCACCACAGCCCAGAGCAGGGGGTGGGACCCAGCGCTCGGCCATGGCTCGGGGACACATCTGGCTCTGGAGCCACCACGGTGCTTCCCACAGGGCAGCCCGTGACACCCGTCCTGCCCAGCAGCTCTTCCCCACATTGTTCCTGCCCTTGAGGCTCCTGGAGCTCTGCAGGGCTCAGCACAGGGGGTCCAGCCTCCACAGGTCTAGCCATCCCTGGAGGGCAGGGCCAGCCCAGGGCACACAGCTCAGGCAAGCCTGGTGGCACGGCAGCTGCAGGTCCCTGCCCAGGGCCGAGCAGGAAAGGCTGGGTGTCCCACAGGGGCACCCTGGGGACCCTTCCATCAGCTCATCCAGCCACCTGCTGCCTCCTGCACAAGGGCAGCAGCTGGGTTTGATGGGACACCTCCTCCTCCAGCCTGCCAGGTGTGCAGTGCCCACCTGGGGCACACACTGCCTCCCCCCCATGCCCCAACTGCCTGCCACCAATGCCCGAGGTCACATCAGCCCATGTGCCACATCTGCTGCCCTGCCCGGTCATCCCTGCAGCTGAGCACCAGCTCCTTGCCAGGCTCTGGCAGCAGGTGCAGCCCAGGGTGCCAGGGAGCCTGGAGCTCCTGTCTGAGGTGCCAGGGAACCCAGAGCTCCTGCTTGGCACCACAAACACGTTACACAGGCCATGCCTGCCACAGCCCCACAGCACTGGGCTGGGCTCCTCCACACCAGAGCAGCTTAACCAAAGGCACATGATGGAGTCAGGGCCCAAAGGATGGGCGCCTGTGGCTCAACCCAAAACATACCCAGCTCACACACTTCCCTGAGGACAGACAGCAAAGAGAACCTGCTCAACAGCTGACCCAGGGGCGTTGCTGGGGCATCAGAAGGGGGCAGGAGGGGAAGGGGGAGCTCTGTCACCCAGGGCTGCTGAACTCAGGTGGGAGCAGGTTCTTATGTTAGCCCCGTGCCTCCCCCTGAGCCAGCCAGCCCCGAGGGACCAGCGCTGCACCCACCAGCCCAGTGGCACTGCCACCAGCCCACTCCCCAGCCCCTCCCTGTGCCCCCCTGCACCACGGGGCAACGATGGCCCAAACTGAGCAGGATCTTCCTACAAAGCTCCGGGGTTCCCTTTTCCACCTCAGCTCTGGGCTGTCACCACCCCATGGGCCTGCCTGGGTCTGGTGTCCAGAGCAGGTACCCGTGTCCCCAAGGACAGAGCTGCACAGGGAGAGCCCAGCAAGAGAAAGAGCTGCCCACATGAGGCAGGGCTGGGGTGGCCCAGGGCATTCCAGGGACAGCCCCAGCCCCATGCTGGGTCTTGCTCTGCACTGCAATGGAGGAGACTGTGTAGCTGGAGCTGTAGCCCTCTGGGCTGGGGAGACAAGGGCTCCCTGGGATGAGGCAGGAGGACATGGCAGTGCTTTGCTGCAGCCAGGGAGCCCACAAAAGTCAGCACCCCACCCCTCTCCTGCACCTCAACCCTGAGAGCACACATCTACTGCACCACAACACCACCGGTTTTCAATACAACTGCTGTTAAGACACGTGGCAGTGGGTTGGACTGGGTGATCTTAAAGGTCCCTTTGAACCCAAACCCTTCTCTGACTGATTCTATGTGTTTCTCCTTTGGTGTCTGCACTGTCAGTGGGGCAGCAGCAGTTCCAATTTATTTTGCATTCTTTCTCAAATACCAGGAAAAATATCTGAATATACCATCCAGTAGTGCTTCCGAGGTTGATCTGCCTGCGGTACTCAGACACTGCTTGTGCACTGTGATTTTCAAGTACTTCCTCATGCTTTTCCTGGGGAAATTCTGCTGCTGCATATAAGGATTTGTCTGGATAAGGTGGAGGAAGGTCTCCACCTAGTCTGAGACCACTGAGGGTGGTCCTTTAGATGGATACTATGTGCACTGTAGTTCCCTGCTTAAGGAATGGACCCAACATTCCGTGTGCTTACTGCATTGCCTTGGAGCAAAAGCAGAAATAGGCACAGTCCAAGTGCAGAAAGTGGGGAACTGGGTCAGGAATTAATGTTCATCTTAAGCAGAGTGCAAAAATCCTCCTCTTCTTCACAGAAAAGACTCGAGGAGCTCTTACCAGATTTAGAGTGTTACAAGAAGCTTGTAATTGAATCTATTAGGTTTTCCTCCAGTGGGAAGCCCTTAGTTCCCAAGATCTGCTTCTGGGCAGCTGGTGAAGGAACGCTGCATTTACCTACCACTGCTGTCAGCCCTTGCAGCCCTGAGCAAAACCTCATCTCTCGGGCGACCCACCTGCAAAAGGAGCGCTCGAAGCAGCAGAACTAATCCAGGACAAAAAGGTAACACAGAAGCAGGTTCACACCAATAACAGGCTCACAACTGGCAGGGGGAAGGGCTCTGCAGACATCAATCACAGACACCTGCGGCTCCAAACCCAAATCCTGACTGCACCCAGGTGCTTGGAATGTGGCCCTGGGATGTGTCACCAGGCACGGGAGCAACTACCGAGGACAGCAACATCCAGCCCTTTCCAAAATTCTCACACACAACCTACGAATGCTGTTTGCCTTTTATTGAGTATTCAGGTAAATATTTCACATTAATACAGGCTACATAAAGTAGAGCCACTATACGACATGAAATTCACTCAGCTTTTCCTTTGAAGTCTGTAAACAATTGGACAGGTATTTACCACCCTAAAAGGCTGAACTCATGTCATCAGCTCGTTCTCTGCTGCGTACAAGGAGCGTTCAGTAGTGTTTAGCCAAAAGCGCTAGTTTTGTCTGATTTTTGAAGTTTAAAGTGGCTAAACTAATTGGAGAGCAGAATCAGTTTATATAGGTAAAGTCAATTTGTTGTTATACAACGGGCAATCAAGTTTCCATTGTTACAGCCCACAGAAAATCACTTAGGCACATGAAAAAAAAACCCCAGGGTTCTTCAAGGTCATAAAGATTCCCAAACCAGGCTAAAAAAGGACAGACCCCCTTAAATCAGTTGACGTACTTGAGATGCATGTTTCCAATGTGAGGTGCCCAGGTGCCAGGCCAAATCTACAGCAAGAAATAAAAAGACAAATCTATTATGAAAACAAATAAAGGTTCCTTTAACAGTGTTTAACCACTGAGGGCGAGCGTAAGGCTTCCCCCAAAATACAACCAGACTGTCCAAAAGCAGGAGCTCTCCAGCTCCAGCCAAGGTGTGACTGACAACCTGCAAGGTGCTGAGCACAGATATAAACCCTCTCACGTGTAACAGTCCATTACCTGGCTGAGCAGTCTTGAAATGCTGCTTGTTTTACCTGTAAGGTTTGGTACTGACAGCTCCATAGATATTTTATGAACACACACACACACACACACGGAGTAGGGAAAAGTCATGCAAACAATCTCAAATCTAGTTTCAAAGAACTGAAAAAAACCCAAACATGTCACCAATCCAAAAATGGATATCACACCACTGCATAAAGCCCTGGGTAAGCACAGGTGGGAAAAGGCAGCCACACTACCTGCTGAGCATCAGTACATTCTGTTGAGTTCTGGACAACTTTGATCATGGGATTCCAGGCGGGATCTGGAGTATGGAGCCCGTTAAAGAGGGGCCCTCCTGGGCCATCTGCCAGCTGGGGGTGCGAGGGGATCAGGGTGCCGCCGTACATGGAGATGGGCAGGCCCTGAGGGGACAAGAGAGCACTCGGTGAAGGGTGGCTGTGGGACCACGTCTGCCCAGGTGACAGAGGCAGGTCACATCCATGCAGAACGTTCCCCTAATGGCAGGAATCTCAGCACTGTGAGGGAACACAGGGGCAGACTATGGGACAATTATGTTGTTCTGCCATGCAGAAGATCCCAAGAGCACATGCTACAGCTCCTTCTGAAACATGCTGTGAGTCCTCTCCTCCTGCCACTTCCTTAAGGAAGGTGTGGGGTACCGTGGGCATGATTTGTGCTGAAAGCATTAAGCAAACCTTTAATCAGCTTCAAGAGCTGAGCAAGCTTTGTGAAACCTTCCTGAGCCTCTGAGAGAGGAAACACTGGAAAGCAAGGGAGGCCTTCAGGTACTGACTAGAGAACATCAGCAATCTACAACCTCTGGTTTTGTTCAGATGTGCCTCCAGGCTTGGGCAGTTCTGGGATGAAAAGAGGTTCAAGACTGGGGTGGTGAGCAATGGCAGTAGAGGCACACACACATGAAGTGTGAACAGGGAGAACAGGAGATATAACAAAGTCAGTCCTTGGTCATTTCACAGACTAAATTCAACCCTTTGTAACTTACTTTAGAAAAATCCACAAAACTATTTGGCATAGGTTGGTGGAAAATATTCGAGGGAGCCACTATTCCAGAATCATCTCTCTCCATGGGCTGATGCTGAGAAAACGTGCCTGGGTCTGACAGCTGCTGATGCATTGGATGACTTCCCATGACAGGCTGAGACCAACCTGATAGGCCTTCTGGAAAGGAGATTGAAAATGGAGATTGAAAATTCACTGCAGATACTCTGGAGTAGAATTCAGCAGCTGCACACACCTACATCCACCCAAAGGCTCCCTGAAAACACACAGCCAGAGGTATTTGAGGGTTCTGCTCTGGCCAGGGCAGACCTGCCTCAGCAGAAGGTACCTGCAGGTTTAGGCTGATAATCCATTACAGACAGTGGAAACACACCTGTCTGACCTGCATCCCTCTCCCAGGGATGCTGCAGCAGACCCTGTGTAAGGCTGGCTACACATCCTTCTCCCCTCCAGTCTCCCATGTACGTAGGAATATAGAAAAAAGCTACACTTGTGACAGGGGCAAAAATAGGGAAAGGGCAGCCTGGTGAGGCCAGGTAAGTTTGGGCATCCTGATCCTCCAGACAAGGGTGGAGAGGATGGGGACTACCAGGAACTGGGAGTTCCAGGTGTCCACAGCAGAACAATGAAGATCCAATGGAGCTCCCAGCACAGTCTGTGAGCACACACCAGCTTTCCTTGTAACAACACAGCAGTGATGAGATACATGTTAACCAAAGTGCGGAGGGCTTTGCTGGAACACACAACAAATGCAGGACTCAAATGCTTGTCTTTAGAGCTGTCAATGGAAACGCTCTACACCTCAAATGCTGCACCTCCTCCTTTCCACAAGAACTTCACTTCCCAGCACTGACACCAGCTCTCCCTTCGGGATGCCCTGCACGGAAGCTGAGTACCGACTGCGGAACGTTATTCCTCCTCAACTTTCCTTTCCCAGTCCCTCTGAGAGGCCCTGGAAGTTTCTTTGGGCTGCCTTGGGCTGTACAACGCTCACCAGACACGCTGTTCACTCCGAAGGACCAGATGCCGCTGTGGCCCACGGGAGCTGTGAAGTTGGTTCCCAAGGGCGTCGGAGTGACGGAGCCTCCCTGCCGGATCCTGGCGAGTCTCTCTGTCCCGATGGGAGGGGGGACCTTTCGATCTTGACTGGCGTTACCCGTTTTTGGCTGGCCCAGGTTAGAAGGTGCAGAAGCAGCTGAGAGGGGCGAAGATGATCCTGAGGAAACTGATGGAATAGGAGATTCACCTGCTGAAAAGAGTATTTCCTGTGCTTAATAACACACAAAGCACACACAGCGTTAAGCATAAATGCCACCCGCTCTATCCCCCCCCCCATATTATCTCAAAGCAAATTATAAAATGTTTTAAAGGCTTTTTCTTTTTTGGCAAGCATTCTTCAAGTCTTGCACAGAAATTCTGTCTACAAGTTATTTTAACTCTCAAAATCAACATTACAACACAAATGCTTTCAGCCATCAGAATCGTGATATTCTCATGACATAGCAGTGTATCTAAATTAATTACAAGAAAGAATAAGAAACATGGAAGAGTTTCAGGAAGAGGTGAAAACATCAGCCAAAACACCATAAATATCTAAACAGCCTGGTTTTGGTATCCACAACTTCCAGCAGAAGAGAAATCAGCCAGCTTCCCAAAGCCACAGGTGTGACCTAAGAGCGTAAGTCCCGCCAACTTCAGAAGCATCACTGACTCTCCTGGGGAAATCCAACTTCCTTTGAGCACTCCTTTAAACATTTTGGTTCTTAAACTCAAGAGTGGCACTGAAGTTGCATGCAGTGACATGAAAAACCTCTTCAGCTAAGATTCTGAATTAAAGACCCGTATTTTCTGTAAAGCTACTTCCATGTTCTTCCCATTAGGAGGAAACCCCCCCACTGTTACCTCGGATGATGCTCAAATATTTTGGAACATTTTAAGTAGAATTCCAGATCCCAATTAAAAAAACAAAAAAGAAAAAAAGGCAAGTATAACTTCAAACCATGGCAAACATGACATTTTCACCTAATACTGCACTCAAACTACTTAGAGGGGAATTTTTAGCTTGGTATAATCACCCCTACTCCCCCACAGCTTCATGCCCTCTCCTCTCAGAGCCTACAATGACTTGTTTTTTTGCCCAAATATACCTTTAATAATGCTACCAGAACTAATGGCATGGGGAAAAAAACCCACCATAAAATAGCACAGCTTGGGATGTGCACGCCATCCTCACAGCTGCCAAAAGCAATTGGAAAGCATTTTGTGCATCACTGGGTAACTTCCCCTCAAGTTAGAAATCTACTAAAGACAATAGCTATGAATTTATAGTTAACTAAGACAGACCCATGAAGTTCCTACATGAATTTGTTGCGCTTGTCCAAGGATGTGGTGAAAAATGCTGTCTGTTAAAGCTGGGAGTCCCAACAGGCGCTGGCCCTTGAAGGTAAACCCGTGCTCCTTGTATGTTTGCTGAAAAGCCTGTCAAAGGACCTGAAGAAGAAGTTGTAGAGCTGTTGGATGGATCTAGAGAGGGTAAGCCTGAAATAAACATAAATTTGATTAAATATCTCTCTTTGGGAACCTGCTTCAAAGCACCAGAGAAAGCTAGTGCTCCAAATATAATTAAAGCATCTCATCACCTTTGGGGGCATCTGCACATGGTAAGGTCATTTTACAGGTGCACGACTCTCCCTCAGAAACCGCAGAGGCATTTCTGGAGGCTCTCTGGTTTGGCCTCAAGTTTTTGCAAAAACAGCCATCCCTTTGGTCACTGAAAGGAATGATCTTAGCAGGGAGGGCGGAGCAGGAGAGCTGGGAGTGGCCAGGACCTTTGCTTACAGAAAAGCCACACAAATCCAACAGGGATACAGGGCTCTGTGAAAGTCCCAGGAGAATCCAGCACCTGGGAAGGAGTTCTCTGCAGGATGGACTTTGCCATCCCATAGGTACCTTCATGTAGAGATCAGTCAGAGCACGCTGTGGCCAGAGAGACAGGGCTGACATGGCACAGCAGCACAGGGGAGGGGGCTGCTCTTCCTCCAGGGATGTGTGAGGGGAAGAGAGAGATGGAGAAAGAGTTCAAAGTCCCACAAAAATTATTAACAAGGGGGAATCACATTTTTTTTAATAAGCCAAAGCTTTTAAGTACTTTTCCAAAACGCTGTAAAAGCTCTTATCACACGTTATTACCTGAAAGCAGAAACGGGCATGGCCATATGTTCACCTGAGTTTTGGGTTTAGTTTCAAGGGCCTATTAAACAAGATTAGTTTCAAAACCATTTAAACATTTCAAAATGACCACAACCAGGACCAGCCTACATTGCTGCAGAGCGAGGTTGAAGGTTGTACCTACTCACACCTCAGCACAAACAGCAGTCGGTGCCAGGCAGTACCTCAGGTCACAGACTAGAGGGGCACCTTTCAGCACCTGGATAGTTCCTGAAAGCCAGGTCTTTTTCCCCCCAAGGTATTATCAACCAAGTCAACCTTAACTGCTTCCAGAAGTGCCAGATCCAACCTGCTCACATGGACAGAAATGACCTGCTGGATTTGAAGGAGGTACTTTTCTCACTAGCCTAAAGGTTAAAAAGAGAAGTCTCCCTTACACCCAAGGAGAAATACACTCCCCCTTGCTGCTGGAACACAGGGTGCTCAGCTGAGGGACCCCAGCATGGCAGGACAGTCTTCTCAGGTTTGTCACAGCACGAAGTGCAGGACCCCGTGGCTCCAAGGAGGACCCCAATGCCTGTGACTGCACTGGGGTTGACCTGAGTTTGTCTGGAGTTACAGACTGGCTCCAGCACCTGCAGCCCAGGGCCCTCCCTGGGCATCTCCCATGGAGCCATGGACAGGACACTCTGGCCAACCCTCCACCCACAAATGTGGCAGCCAAAAAGGCCCCTGTGCTGACCAATTCCACCACAAATCAAAACAGGAGCTGCCATCTGGCTGACAAGCCACCAAAGACCCCAAGTCTGCCCCAAACAGAAGGGTAACAGAGGTGCTGCTGCCCACGGGCACTGCTGGGTTCCTAAACAGAGAACGAGGCAGGGATTATGACAAAAACAGTTCTTCTGCAGGAGAGGGATGCCCAGCTGTGTCTTTGGATGGCTCAGGAGGATGATGGGTACACAGCTTCTGAAGTGCAACAACTGGACAGGCAAGACCACTTCAGCACTCCTGGGTATGTTCCATGTGCTGAAGGGAGTGTGACAGCCAGAGATCCACAAATCCAGAGTTTTCAGGTCATAAAGAACACTTTTTATCGTTATCTTGTCCTTCCTAAAAGTGGATGAAAAACTTGGCTCGATATTAAAAATAGCTATTCTGAACAATGACTTACCAAATTCTGATTGCAGTAACGAGCTTCCTATTCATGTACTTACCAAAAAAGTCAGGTTTTGTAACACTAAAATCTTCTGCAGTTACTTGGGCCATGAACTCAAACTCCTCATTGTGCTCTGGAAGCATAACTGAGCTTTTGAGAGGAGTGTATTGATCTCACACAAATTCTCCTCAAAATTCAGTTTATCAAAGCCACCAGGCACTTCTGCAGATGCTGCTTATTGCAAGGGCTACCTCCAGCTTTAGAGGAACAGCCACAACACTCGGTCACTCCATGTGAAACAGAGTCCATTTCACACAATTCCACACTCAGGTGCTGCTTCTTAAGTTGGCATATTTCAAGTTTCAAGACTTCTTTTAATAAGCCAGATCTCAAACCCCTTCTTAAAATGCAGAGGAAAGAAGTAACAACTACATTTCTTTTGGTCTTCTTCACAGCCTCCCCAGATGGTTGGGCTAAGCCTGCCCTCAATCTGCAAACTACCAGGACAAGAGACCTAAAATGTGGGACAAATAGGCCATTTCCAGAGCAGATCCACAGTCCATAAGATCTGCAGGGGGGAAATCTGTGCCTGGTGAACTAGTGAAGCAGAGAAAACTCAAGCTGTAGCTGAGCTTACCCACAAACAGGAAAAGCAGAGTACCCAAACTTCACCCTGAGGTGAGAATCTGTTAAGAAAAGGCTGCTTTAGTACACAAACGACATTAAATCTCCACCAAATCAGTTTAGAGGTGGTCCCCAAGGAAGGTTATTTGTGGAAAAATTTCCAGGGCTCAACCGTGCCAGACAGGCACAAAAGACACCCCCCTGCTCCCTGAGGTGTAGAGGCACATCCTAGATCAGAGGATGGGTGTCCACCTGCTCCAAAGCCATTACCATCCCCTCTCACCACACAGAATTGCCAGGCCAGGCCCAGGCTGCTCCTTCTCCATGGTGCTGCTGCTGGCCAAAGGATGAGCCAGCAGTGACTGGCCCTTCTGCCCCTTCCCAAAATCTCATGAACCCTGTCACTGAGCCCTGTGGAAACAGCCATGGGAGTTCCCAGTTCAACCCACCTTGGAGGCTGAGCTGGGGACAAGCCAGTGAATGGGATGGATGGACAGACCACACTTGGACCCTGAGGGAAGGTGTTGGAGAAGTCCTCAGCCTACTGTGCCCACTCCTTTCCTCACTATCACACCTTCCAAACACCCCCTTCTCCCCAGGCTCCCCTAAACCTGTGACGGACAATTTAGATTCTGAAACAAAGGTGATCAAAAGCAGTGGAAAGTAAAACAACGTTAAATGAATCAACTAAGGACCTGACTAACCAGTCACTCCTGCCAAGCACAATTTCAGCAGCACACCTACCCATTTGCAGTTTTTCTTCACTTTGCAATATCCTAATCAAATCCCAGCTCAGAAAAAGCGTGTTCTGTCCAAATATTTTTGAGCTTCAGTTGAGAACTTCTGACTTAATCTCCCCAAAGTCCACTGCATGAGCTCTCCTTGGTTACCTACCTAATCTTCCTAATGCAGGGGGCAGAAACAGATTTACACTGCCTTTTAAATACTTACAGTCATTTAAGGATATATAAAGGACCCCCACAGCAAAGAGATGACCTTTGCATAAGGAAACAGCAAAATGTTTTGCTGCTGTGGGAAGTCTCAGTCAGTGTTTGCACACACAGGGAGAAATCAGCAGATCCCACTTGCCACAGGCTTCCAGCCCCAGGGGTTATGTCAGCAACAGCCAACTCCCAGTTTAGAGGAAAAGCTGAGCCATTGTCAAGTGTTTCTGGAGCCTGCTGAGGGTCTGGCAGCTCTTTATTAACACTCTCTGATGAACAAGGTCCAGTTACTTTACCTTCCACATCTGGTTCTGCTTACTAGGCTGAGACTGGATGGGGCTCAGAGCTCTAGGTGTGCCCTGGCTTTGCAGAGCTATACAGCCCAAATCAAACTATTAAGAAAACTACAGCCATAGCAAACACCCCAGTTTTGTGGTTAAAGCCAGTCAGAGAGAAGCTTTCTGGTTTGCAGAAGTCCTGCACGTTTGTAAATGAACTGAGAGGAGCAGAAATGCTGAAAACCTTCTTTCCTCACCATCACATCTTCCAAATGCTCCCTTCTGCTTTAGTCTGAAAGTCAAACTACTTGACTTGTCCCAACCCAGCATTCGAGTTCTGTCCCAGCATCAGCCCAAATACCCAACACACTGTGTGGTTAAGGCTCTCCAGCTACCCCAGGGCACCCCACAGCCATCATGGCAAGGGCAAAGGGTGGCACAGACTAGATCTCTTGAGTGCCCCTTCCAGCCAAATGGGTGCAGCCAGTTGTCTGCAACATAGTTGGAACGCTAAGATCCTTCAGGCAGAGCACAGCAAGGGCAGGAAGCTCAATGTCAGTGCTCCTAACCCATCTCAAATAAATCCAGATAAGCTTGGACTGCTACACTGAACTTCCTAATAAAACACCCCATGCAGTAGCACACCAATTTCCCAAAGCACAAAATAAGCTTACTAAAATCCCAGAGCCGTATCGGGAATCAAAAGGCACAGAGAGTTTCCCCTCACTGAGTCAAACTGGGGTCTCACATAAAATATGGAACACGTGCCTACTGTTCCAGCTGCAGCTGGAACCTCCACATGTCCTCAGGTTTGGTATCACCCCACACTGTGTTCCATTCCAACCCAAACCCTAAAATCAGTGCTATTCTACAAACTGGTGGGAGCATTACTGTGTCTTACAGAGGACAAGCAATGCAATGTCTGCAATCTTCCCAACACCTAAGAGCCTAGAAGAGCTGAAGAAGAAAAAATCATCAACATTTTAAAGAGCATTTGATAAAAACAGGCCATCCTCATTACACAAGCATTCTCCGACTGTCATTTGCAGACTACTCCTCTATCAGTTTGAGATGATCAAAGTGCAATGGCTGAAGAATTTTGTCCAGTGCATGACCTTAATGACTTACCTACAGGACTAGTTGAAACCCGCTGGGAAGGTGGCCTGAAACCAGGAGCCTTGGAGTTGTCAGGATGGACGTTTTCCACGTGTCCTAGCACAGAGTTATTCAGAAAGGTAGACTGAACAGTGAAAGATGGGTCAGCTGCTGCTCGGGTAGAGAGTGGACAGTCTCCCCATGCTTGGTTAGCTGGCACCTGGTTGCTATCAAAAAGACTACTAAAGTGATTGAAGAGCGTTGCTGGCCCAAAGGCAGGAGGCAATGATTTGTTTGCTGGGTTAATGTGCATCTGAGAACCGTTCATAACGTTCATGGCTGATGAAAGCTGCACTGCAGCAGGTGGACCTTGAGAAGGTGTTAAAGGAACTTGATTCGTAACAAAAATAGACTGAGGATCTTGATGGAGGTTTGCATTTGGTACCACTGAATAGAAAGAACCTCTGGACTGCATCCTGTGAGTAACTCGAGGTGCTGGTACAGCTACTTGAGGTAAGTTACTGTTGTCCTGATTATCTGCAACGACTGACCTGGGCGACGCTAAGCTTAAAGGAGCAGTTTCTGAGCTGGATGAGAAAGGCATCGACATGGAAGGGCTGATCTCCGACATGCTGGTTGGCAGTATCTCCTCCTGGGCGTTACTGAGCGGGGCAGGGCTGCTCGAGGGGCGGGTCTCGGTGCCCCCTGAGCTGCTGCTGGCTGACATACTGCAGCTGCTCGCGACCGAAGCTGGTGCGTTTGCGGGCGGCTGCTCCGGGGTCGGCACCTTCTCCTTGGGCGCCGAGACAGCCGAGAACGAGTCCGCTTTCAGCGCGGAATGCTGCGCCGGCGGAGCGCTGGATGGCAGGAACGCCGTGGGCACCTGCCCGTTGTTTGGGGAAGCAGAGGGAGCTGAGGGCAGAGTGCTACAGGTGCTCGTCACAGTTGAGATGGCTGTGGCTGCAGCGCTCGTCTTGGGAACGCAGGCGAAGAGCTGCTTCCTGACCGAGGAGGGAGTCCGGTTACTGGTCACGCACAGCGGCTGGGTGGAAGCAGCTACAGACGAGGCGGTAACGGGACAACTGGACGTAGCTAATCCGGGAGACTCCGTCTGCAAAACGTTTCCATTCTGGCTACCTACACGACTCGAGCTATTATGCTTTGGAGAGCTGTTTGTGCTGCCAGGGTTAACTGGTCTCACCGGGAATGGTCCCCAAGTGTTCGGTGAAGGTGAAAAGGTTCCTCCAAATTGGGCCATAGGTAAGCGAGGGTGCCGGATCTGTTGCATAGTTTGGGCAGCCAGCAAGGCAAAATGAGGGTGAGAGTAAGCGAGAGGAAGAGACACCGGAAAAGACGAGCGCACGTTCGCGGGGACGTTCTTGTTCAGTTTGTTGGTAGGCTGGAAAGTCGACAGTGTCGATGACTGCGACGTGACGAGGGGCGGCGCTCCGAGAGGAAAGGAGTTCTTGTTGGAAGCAGTCGCAGTGCTGACTCCAGATGAAAAGTTTGCATGGATTGATTTGGCGCTCGAAGCAGGCGTTCTTATATGGGTTTTAGGAATCAAGTCTTCCAGTTCCTTGGCAGGATCTTGAATAAGGGCATTGATGAGTTGCACTGCGTATCGCGTGGACTCTGTACCACCCCTAGATTAAATACAAACAGGTTTATCTTTTGCAAAAGGAAACCCCACTTTGCACAACATTCCACAGCCTCAGTTTCAGACTGATCCATAAGTCTACTGTATGTTTACTCCAGTAAGTTATTTCTTGACTTCTCTGTATCTTAAGGATTATCTCTGAAGTCAACTGTCAGCATAACTTGGCAGCAGGAATGTGTGCTCTATTCAGTACCAAGAAGTTAAATAGGTCCTGCCTTAAAAAGCAAACAAGCTTCTCAAGAAATGACACCGTGGACTGACTCAAGACTTTCATTTGAAGATACTGTACCTTATAGTGATCATCCTCTCTCCATTCTTATCTTTTTGCTTATCAACGTCGATGTGGGCGCCAGTGACATCTTGAATTGCCGTGATGTTGCACCCACCTCTTCCCATTATTCTAGATACGACAGAAGCTGGGACTGATAATTTCTTTGACCTATATCACAAAGATCAGAAATCTGTGAAATGCATTGTCTGACAGTGGCTGAAGCAATATTCTTAAGTTTCAGGGCAGTAAGTGGTTTTCTGCTGATACTTTCTTCACCCTTTGGAGCCTTCTCAAACTCCCCCACTCAAATTATTCATCCTCAGTACCTGACAAGGGCTCTCCAGAAGCATTTATTCCAGCACTACTGTAACACAGATATATGTGCCTCACATTGCTTCAGAAACACTTCTGCCTTTTATCTTATCTTGTGTACCTCTCCAAAGTGAGACAAACCCTTAGCTTATCAACCTAAACTTACATAAACAGCGCTGCTTCAAATATAAAAGCCTGTGGCTTAGCTATTATAGCATGGAGAAGTGGCTTTCCAATGTTTTCCCAGGGATCAGCTCTGTAATATCGGCTGCATCCACAACCTTGGAGTATTCATCTCTTTCAGACCTCAAGACCTGGAAGCGCTGAGTCACCAACAAACAACGGCGGTGGCAGATGGTGAAGGTGTGCAGGCCTGGGATTTAGGGAGCTGCTGGAAGCCCCTGACAGGCTCATTGTCAGGCCACAACAACTGAGTCAGTCAGTTTAGAGTTTTCCTGATTCACGTGGTATTGGTGGGTCAGTGCACATACACAGCATTGGGAAGTCTTGGAACATGAGCTCTGCTTGCATCCAGACCCCAGCTGTGATCTCTGGGCCACCACTGTCCCCAAACTTTATGGTGTGGGCCTTTGGCACCCATACACTGCCTTCAGGCTTGTTAGTGATGTGCCTGGCTCAATGTTGAACAATTAGAGGGGATTCAAAGGGAGTTCAGAAACCACTGATCACAGTGCAAGTGCCTCTGAACATGGGACACATCCCTACCACCCCCTGGAAAGGCTGCCAGCTCCAAGGAGCTATTCCAGTCCTGGAAACTATTCCAGTTCTTGATCCTCAGGAAACTGTTTCTCGCTTAACAGGACTTAAAGGAAACACCTTTTATTCTAAATGTCTAAATAAATGGAAATGTTCTAAAGCATCACCTCATGTAGCCAAGGTGGTTTTATTTCCCCCTCTCCTGCCAAGACAGCACACCACAACTTTTCCCATCTCCAGAACTTCAGAGTATGCACCCAGTTCTATCCCACAGCTGCTCCCTGCTTTGGGTTTTCTTCCCCCCCTCCAACTCCATGGCTCCTCTCTCAAGCCAGACATCCCAGTCACTCCCTATCAAACCAGAGCTTCCATCATCACCTAACTTTCAAGAACACCCACACTGCTCACAGGGCTCCTGACTGTACCTTGGTCTGCTTCCACCTCATCCCACTGGGAACCCCAGGGAGACATTTCTCCTCCAAGAAAGCCCACCCCAGTGTCCAGTCCCCTCCCACCCATCACCCACAGACCTTTCCCTCCCTCCCTGCCAAGGCTGATGGTGTTGACCTGGAGAAGTGTCCCAAGCAGTACCTTTTTGCTCCGGAACAGCAGCGCCCTCCTCTCTGCAGCTGGAATTGCTCAATCGGTGTTGGCTGCAGAGTGTTGCTGGGGGGAGGGTCTTTCAAAACTCTGCCCACTTGCCTGTCGGGGGCAGAAGGGATGTTTGCATCCGTTACTTTGATAGACATCCTTTCTAGCTGGGGGATCACTCACAGGGAAAGGGAAGGAGAAGGATTCTTGCTGAGACCAGGAGAGGCTTTGGGAGAGGAAGCCATGCAGCTCCCGGGCACTGCGACCGCGCGTCCGTGGTCACCAACAAAGCTCTTTGGCAGGACACACTTCCATCAGCCAGGGCACAGCAAACACCAGTGCAGAACTGTATGGAATGTTCCTCATGGCACAGGGAAGGAGGACAGGGTGGGTTCTGGATGCCATCTCTAGAACCCTGCCATGGCCAGAAGAGCAGACAACACCCACGTGAGCAGTTGAGCTGAGCTGGTGAGACTCGAGAGCCCCAGGAGAGCTGGAGCAGCCCCAGGTCAGAGGTGGATCAGCTGCTGTCAGGAGGGTTCCTGCCCAAGAGGGGCACAGGCTGCTACCACACACCCAGCAAGGCCATGGCACTGTGGAGAGCCCCACTGGCGACCACATCAAAAGGCAGAGGCCGAACCAACTCGCCAAGGGTTCAAACACCTAAATTTTCATATTAAGCTCCCTTTTTAAACCTTTATTAAGAACAGTCTGTGGCTTCCCCTGATCTGAACGCATTACATTCTCTGTACAATTATGTTCTTTGCACACAGCCTGAAATTCCCCAAAGTGAGCATATCTGGTCACTGCCACTGAAGAAAAGCAGGAGAGTTTCATAAGAGCAGCCAAAAGCATCTGACAGCTGTATGTTCGTGCTGTATTTCTTTTTGATAAAGAGAACAAAAAGAGGAAAGCCAGATGACCATTCTAGTTACAAGCAGCAGATATGATAAAGGTTACAAGAAAGATACTGGGCTGTTAATGGCCATACAATAAACCCCAGTACATTTTCAAAGGAAAAGTTTGCTTCACAGAAAACCTTTAAATCTCACTGTACCTCCAACCACTCACATTTAGGTGAATAAATTTTCCACAGAACAAGTGATCAAGGTCACTGCTCAAAGCACAGTGAATTCTGGCCTTGAAGAGATCATCCATCTCTCCTCTACTCACATCCATCCTGCCCTTAGTTCACGTGCAATCATCTGCTGTAGGGCTTTTCACTGCCCTCTGCTCCCTTCTCCTTTTATCTTTACTCCACTGAACTCACAGGAGAAGAAAACCCTCGTACCAAATAAAATGTTCATGTCACGCTGACGTTAAGTTAGTGAGGAGTCACTACAAATTAGGTCTGCAATTGGTTTTCACAGCACTGCAAGAGTAAGGGGGGGTAGACTTTTTGTAAGTTAATTCTGGAATTATATAACCTTGCTGGACATTCTGTATTTGAGAATGGTTTACAAGCTAAAAAGTTCACTGACAGTTTTTAAATACAGAATTAAAGTCTTTACCTTCTAACGACTTCTTTCCAGCCTTCTTCTCTTTTCTGGCCTCTTTTTGGACTGGTCAGATTCAGCTTTACATTTGGAGAGGTCAGAGGCAGGGAAACAGACTTATAAGTAGTCGACAAGGAATTCGAATGACCTTCACCATCAAGTCTGGGAACAGAAATGAGCTAATTACAAATCACAGAATAAAATCACAGCATTAAGTTTACATTTCTGCAGCTTGAAACTAGTAGCATGAACTGTTTTTATTCTTATTTTCTACCTGGAATAACTGTTAGGTGACTTTGGGGAGGGTTATTTTTTACCTTTTAGTCAAGACTAAGCCCTTCCTCCAAAAAGCAGAATGTTAAAGTGAATTAAATAATACCAGAAGGACTAAGAATACAATAGTTTGTAATAGGTGGTACACAGCCACTCAGGTACCTCCTAATTATGTGTCTGTATTGTGTTCTCCCCTCTTGAAAAGCAATGTTTAGACAATGAACCTTTTAAGATGGCAGCATTTTCTCTCTTTACCTTAGTAAGTTTTAGCTCTCTGATAATACACCTACCCAAGGCATTTGAAAGTTCTGTGGAGAACCTGTCCTCAGATAATGAAAACCGAGGCAAAGAGAACAAGAAAATGCACGTGATAGAAAAAAGTCCACTGGGGAATATCAATACCAGAGTAAACTTTAAAAGCTTTTCCCTGCTTTATCTGAAAATATCTAGTTATTTTTCCAGAAGAGCATTGCTATGAAGTCTGAGTTTTGGTTTCAATTACAGCAGCATTGTCATCAGCATGTCTGTGATTAAAGAGAAGAGCAATTCAGGAAGGGCAAAAATTTAGAAATGACTGTGAGACAAAGTCTGCCTAGTGCAAGAGCCAAAGAGCACCTGCAGAAGTCAATAACTACACTAGTCCCATTTACATAATGTTTGATTCCTCAGTGTACTTTATCTAACAGAAGAACCACCTCTAACAAGGAGTCAAAAGTGTGCATTTAGCTCATCCTGCTGCAGTGAACTGCACAGGACCCTGAGACTCTTGTAGCAGACCTTGGATGAAAGGGCCAAGGCTGAAAAATTCATGTTCATAGGTCAGAACAGAGGCAAATTCCAACTTCTAACATTCCTAAGGCAAGCTCAAAACACACCCCCCCAACTACAAGGGCTGATGAATCCACTACTTCTGCACCTAACTTTGAGGAGAAAAAAGGAGAAAGAAAAAAGAAAATCCCAACTCTCTTCCCACTCCCAGACAAACTCCTCAGTCAGTCTGACCACAGCCCTCTCTCTTTGCCCTTTTTGATGCCACAGTGTGCGTGTTTTTACTGAAGATGGGTTCTCAGTCAGCCCAGTATCCTGCAGATCATCCCCTGTACCCTCTCCCCTCCCTTAGTGCAGGAAATGGAAATTAAAAACACAGCTATGGAGGATCAGACTTGCACTAATCAGATGTAAAAATAAACAAAGTCTACAAGACCCAGAGGGGATCTACGGTTTCTGACTCAGACCAATGAGCTATTCAGAAAATGGTGTTGCAAAAATTATCAGAACATTCCCTGGGAACTGAATGATCTTCCAAACTGTTCACACGGCCCTGTATATCCCCTGAGTTCTTATGGCTCTCACCTCTGGCTCGACAAGCTTAAATCAAACTGGCCATCCACCTGGCAGGTGAAATGCTCGGAGTCATCAACTTCTTCCTTCCTTCAAACAAAGAGATTGCAAGTCAAATGAGTTAATGATGAAACCATAAAACAGTCAACAGGTCACAAAAAACACTTCTGTAAATGGATGATAAGTAAAGTTGGTACTTCCTTAAAGTCCCAGCTTATTCACTTTAAAATAAATTCTAATAAAGCTGACACTGAAACACAGATGCTTAAAGAGCACAGAGAGCCATTTTGCTCAAATAGTATTTAAAATCAGGCAGAAATGCCAAAAAGTTTTACCTTTACCATTTTAAAGAGGTTGTGTTCAATACACTTGACAGTATTACTTAAGAGCTACACGAATAAAGCAGACTGAGCTCTCCAGGCTTTGGGGGTGTACCCTTTGGTGGAGAGCTTGTGAAACAACAGGGAATTAAGGAATGAACAGGGCAGTCTCACCTGGTTGGTGTTTTGGAAGCTGAGGTGCTGGTTTTCTCTTCCTGAGAGGGGATGAGCAGTGAGGCATAGCGCCGCTCCGAGGAGTTCGTGTCCATCGTGAAGTTCAGCTCTTGGCTCTTCCCTCCACTGCTGCTTTCACTATTGCAGTCTGTGCTATCCAAGTTATCTGAATCACTGTTCCCACTTGCACCACCGCCTCTTGGCTCTCCATTTATTTTATTTTTATCTGCTTTTTGCTGTGCTAGAGATATATGCTGATCTGGCAAAATTATCTGCATATTCTGAGGAGTCTCTTTTGTTTTGTTTTTCTTATTTTTTCTATTTGTGCTGGGGGTAGTCACCACATTAGCTCTCTTCTTCCCAAAGGCATTTGTGAAGGTAGTTGATGTTGCAGAAATTCCAATTGTAGTTGTAGTAGTTGCACTTGGAGGCTCTATAGGAACTTCTTGCTCCACTGAAAAAAACCAGGTGATGTACAATCAGAACCCACACAGTATAGAAGTCAGTGCCCTGACTGAACACACACTACAGCTCAAGTTATGCTCCTTGCTGAGCCGTCACAATACCTGCACTACATTTAGGTGTAAATCCTCCAAGAGTGAAAGACTCTCATGAACAAATGAGGGGGGGTAAAAAAGTGAACAAAGGAGTTTTGCCAGGAACTCAAGACTGTGGAGGGAAGAACCAGGGCAGCAGCCATGCAACACTGCCAGAGTAAGAGAGACCAGCTTTCACACATAGTCCCTGGACAGTTAAAAAAAGGCACCCCCACAACTACATTGTTCATAGAAACACTTGTTCTTTACCTTCATCGTCGTTTTCTTCTTCATCGTCATCTTCTTGCAGTTCCAGAGTTTCCTTAGGCTTGTTTTCTTCATCTTCTTCTTGTTTTCTTTTTTGTTCCTCTTTCTTCTTCTTTCTCTTTTCCTTCCTTTTCTCCCTTTTGGCTGCAAGAGCTTGTTTTCTGCTTTCCTCTCTTGACTATGTAGGAGGAAAAGATGAATATTTAAACATTTTCACACAGACTAAATTATCCTTATAATTCAGATCTTCACTAGAAATCTGAGGGAAGGGAGAAAGGAGAGAGCAGGATGAACTAGAATGTCACATACTGAATCATTACACAGAAACTGGGCAGACCTTATGGAACAACAGGACTAGCTGGTCCAAAAACTTTAAGGAATAACAACAAAATAACAACCAAAACAGAGGTATTACAAAAATACAGTTTTGCTGGAAAACCAGCAAAATCTCTCATCCTCTCAGTCCTTTCTCAAACAAATATTTAATAACCTCAGCAATATTTTTGCAGTGATGTTCACATCTTTGATTCAACAGTCAGTACTCAAAAGAGTATTTTACATAGAACTGCTCTAATTTTAACCACTTTTTAAATATATGGAATCAGTCATTTATGTTGCACTGTAGTTATGCACAGCAACTGATGTGTGTTAATACACTAATGTGGAACTTGTCAAAAATGGTAAGAACATCATAAGAGAGAGCCCACTAAAGAGTGTGTAAGTGCTTTACTTCAGGATACTGCACAGTGTTCTCAGAGAGGGATAAAGGGATTTTCCCCACTACCTGCTCAATTCTGAACAGAACTGCACTGAACAGAAGTCCACCAAATGCTTATGGATTATGATTTACACACACATAAACACACCATGAGACTGGAGACCTCCCTTAGTCCCACATCCTCTGCTCTGAGATGATCCCAGAGAGCTTCTGCCTAAGGAAACTATTGTTAAGTCCAAGCTTTCCTAAAAAGGACAATGGAGTGGCTGAAGCAGAAGTCAGTTATAATTTACCACCTTCAGCATGTGCTTCACTTACATATTAGAGGAAGGAACACACAGTCACAGCACAAGAAGCAGCAAAGGAAACACAGCCCATGGGTTCACACACAGTTCAAACCACTCTGCTACACAACAGCAATGCTTTACTCACTTTTTCCAGGTCTAGCTCCTTCAGCAATATAGTTGCATTCTTATTGGCTTCTGCAGCCTGCTGGTCTTTAGCTTTCACAATCGTCTCCACACACTGGTGACACTTTTTCAACAGGTCCTGGAATACAAACTTGTCTTACTAGACCCGTAAGAAACTACAAACCGAGGAGTGAGCCTTACCCTAAAACAAAAGATCGGCTCCCCTGTAGTCATAAACATACAAACTATTTCACAGAACGGGACTGTAAATGCTGATTTATTTTTTAAGTTCTGTATTAAGAAGGAAACACGCAAACAGTTCAGTTTTTGAACACTTAAGAACTTCCCATGTATATTTTTGCTGAAAATTCAGGGCAGGGTTTGGTCCCCAGTTCCAGCTCACCTTGTCTGTGATGGTCGCTATGTAGCGCATGCACTCGATGTCTGAAGGAAACTGGTTCACTTCTTTCACCAGGAACTGAACTACTTTCACGTGCCCCTAGAACAGCAAAGAAAATTCTAATCTCTTGTATACAATTGTCAACACTCACCATCAAAATACAGGTTTGATATCTCTTAGTCCAATGCAGAAGACTCGTAATAAGCAAGAACGTGTCTGGTGAGCTGCTGTCTGGGGAGAAGGGCAGTTGCTGCTTGCTTGGTGCTGACAGCACAGCTACTGTTGTGCTTCAAGGTGGCAAAGACAAGCTCTTGCACAAGTTATTTCTTATTTTAAAATACAAGGACCAAATCAGGCCCAAGGAAAGAAAGAGATCGTCATATTTTTAGTAACAGCCAGGACAACACTCCTTAGACACCATCTGTCACCCAATCCACTCTTTTGCCACTCACACCATGGAACTAACTTAGACTGCTCAGTTACAAGGTAACTCTGATCAGGGAACTGAGCCACCTGTATGTTATCCTGGTAAACATTCCTTTGCTACTGGGATACACCGTGCAACCACACAAAGGACCCAACTGCTGCTTCTGAAGTTATGTGAAAGAAGACAGCAGTGGCATGCTCAGCACGGCTGTTTGCCAAAAAAGCTGCACACTTATTTGCTGTTTCATTAAAGGTGAAGCAGCTACAGTGAATAAATTCCTCTGATATAGGATCCTTGCATCCAACACCACAACTGATGAAACCATCAGAAAGCAACGTTCTTCCTGCCAAGAAGAAAAGGCAGTAGGTGACAAATGAGCCGACTACACAAAGTATCCCATCACAACAGATTAGGAACAGAAGAGGAGAAGCACAAAGGAATGGGCACAGCTTATTCCAGACTGGTGCTGTGTTCATCTCAAAAGCAGGACTGAAACAAGCAGTACAGTCCAGACAGGTAGAGGGAACTATGGAAACCTCAATCTGGCAAAAGTCCCAAACGGTGGAAGTTTTTGGACAGTGTACAACTGGAAATAATAAAGTGAATATGGTTTCTGGAACAGCTTTTTCACCTCTCAAAAACTGGATCTGTGTGAAGTACAGCAATTATGATTATGTCAAGGCAGGTATTTTTACCAAAGTATTCCTTTTGCTGAGTTATATTCGATTCTTCCCAAACCAAGCGTTCAGATTCAAGCCCAAGCGAGAAGCACTGTTTTGAAAACATAAATGTTGGTCTCCTACCTTGCGAAATGCTGACATAAGAGGGGTAATTTTCCTATTATCTGCAGCATCCACGTCTGCTCCTGCTTGGACAAGCAGCTGGACCACATCGTAGTGCCCCCCATTCGCTGCCAGCCACAGCGGGGTGTTTCCTTTCTTGTTCCGAACGTCGATGTGGGCTCCTCTGAAAACACACAAGTGGAACAGAGGGAAACAGGGGATAAGTGAAGGTGAAAGCCAGTAAGATCACAAAAGACCAGAGTACAACTGGATATAGAACTTTAATAACTGAAATATAGTGGCTAAATACGAGAAATTCTGTCCCTGAAATTTGCTGTTTCATTTCCGACATCGTGACGTGGGGATCACTTAAATCTCCCTGACAGAAACCAACATGCACTTTGTGTCACCTATTGCACCACAGGTATGCAACCAGCAACCTTTAAATTATCATCAGTGTGGTGACTACCCACAGGACAAAGCAGTCCCTTGAGATTTTAGCAGTGCACAGGGTTCTGCTTGAAAAGCTCAAGAGCTGCTTCCAGGCTTTGCCCCCCAAGTGACACTGAGGATGAGCAGAAGAGACGTGCCACTAATCATAAAGCCATAGATGGTTTGGGTTGGAAGGGACCTTAAAGATCATCTTGTTCCAACCCCCTTGTCATGGGCAGGGATGTCACCCATGAGATCAGGTTGCTCGGAGCCCTGTCCAACCCTTGAACACTTAATTAGAAGACACGATTTACCGATTAATGAGGAGCTCGCAGAACTTGTAGTGACCCTTGTCTGCTGCAATGGTTAAAGCTGTGTCTCTTGAGGAAGGCACAGGTGGGGCATTCACATCTGCTCCTTTGTCAAGGAGAACCCTTCCAACCTCTGCATAGCCTCCTGAAGCTGCTTCCATCAGAGGTGTGAGACCAGTCTGTGCAAAGAGAACAAGTTATTCTGTGAAATCTGTACAATACACTTTGGATAAGACATAAATGATTCCTACAAAGGGAAATAAGATTTTTTTATTTAGCTGCCTGTATTTAGTTTAGGAGCCTAACTTCAAGCAGTCTCTGTCTCAAAAATACCCAAAAAACCCAACAAAAAAACCCCCAACAACAAAACAGAACACCCACACACAAACCAACCAAACAAAACCAACCCAAAAACCAGACACTCTTGGGCTTCGATTTATACAAACCCAAGCAAACTGTTGACTAAGAACCACCAGATACCTGTCTCAACAGCAAAAGCAAAGTTTATAACAGGATCTCTACAACAGAGGTTAGAACAGATTCAAATGAAGACACAAGTGTTTCTACAAAAATACTGAGAAACTGGCTTTTACAGCTTTTCTCTAGCCTCCCTTAGCACTGAGACTGATCTGGGCCCAACTTAGTTGCCAGGCCAGACTGTTAAATAAACTTACACCAGCTGCTAACATGCCCAACTGACCATTTGAGAGCTGGCTTTTATCCATATCCCCTTTCCTCCAGCCACAGTCATTCCAGAAGCAGGCGGGGTAGACAGACACAGCAATTATTTCAGCAGCCTTAGGAGTTACCAAAAATTCCTTTGTGCTGGGGAAATCAGTCTGGCTGTCTACACAAGCTTTAAGCTTGCTTTATGGCAGGAGACACAAAGCTGTCCCAGAGCACCAAAGGATGGGACCTGTGGAGCATTTCAGAGGCACAGAAGGTCACAGTACTGAAGCCACGGGTTCTACAGCAATGTAAAATCTTTACAAAAACTCTGACTGCACTACTTCTGTTGTAGACAAGAAGTCTGCTCTACATGAGAATCACAAGCAACACTATTCTCTTCCTGCCTAGACTTCACTTGTATGTAAAAATATCTGTTCTGTTAATGAGTATCACGTCAAGTTTAGAAAGAGTGAATCTAAGTTTCATTATGAGCTCAGAAGGACCAGTCAGCTTTTCCCTAACGCAAAAAAATTCATCACTGATGCCTTTTTTTTTTCTTTCTTTAAAGAAACCACACATTTCAGAACGTTTAAATGCTCTGATGTAATAACTCCTCTGAGCCCGAGAGGCTCAAAGTCACAGGAACTTTGAAGAAACTTGACGGCTCAGAGGCAATAAATCATAAGGAAAGGTGAGTGCCCCCCTTACCTTTGCCCTGTGCTCGACATTGGCCTTCCTGTCCAGGAGCAGACTGACCACCTCTGCCCGGCCCTGGAAGCAGGCCAGGGTGAGGGCTGTGTTCCGGTTGGTCTCGATTTGGGCATTAATATCTGAACCCATATCAAGCAGCAGCTTCACGGCAGGGACGTGGCCATTCATAGCAGCCAACATCAGAGGAGAAATTCCCAGCTTACTCCCAGTCCTAAGGAAAAGAAACACAACTGCAGTGCCCAGAGCTGGAGGAAAACTCCAAGAGCTTTCCAAATGTATCCAAGAGCAACAAAATGTCAGAAAAGAACATATAACCTATACAAATATAGACACCGACCTAAAATAGCAGTATTTTTAATTGGTTAGGAGAAACCACAAGAGGAACTACATGCAATAGGCAACTGCAATTTATAAACAAGGAAAATACATTTCAGCTTTCAGACATTCTGATGGCTGAAGCACAGATAAGCCTTAAGCTACATTTACTAAAAATCAAGGCTGCATCTGATTCATTCAGAGAAACACACGTTTCTAGCACAGCTGCAGTTTTAACTTTCTCTAGTTAAGAGTTCTCTTGCTCTATCTAGTGATAGAATATATGTGAGTTTTCTTAAAATGAATGGAGAAGAGGCTTAAGAGACATAGCTGTGTGAATTTGTTCTTCTTCCTGGAAAAGGTATTTTCAAACAAACACACAGAGGTGTCCTGAGCACTTTGGCTGGTTCCTTTACCCAGTTCTACTGGAAATAGTTTGACTTCCAGATCCCAAAATGGTAGAAAAGGGAAAGAGAAAGAACAGGTTTGCAAACTATGTTACCTTAAAATTTAGGTATAAGTCAGATGAAGTTTGTGGTAGCTAAAGGCAATTTAAAAGCACTAAGATAACATGAGCATACAGGATAACATCAGTGTAGAAAGGCTGCAGGGAGGTCTGAAAGCACCTGAGATTCCAACCTCAGTATGGAGCCAACACGGAGTGTCTGTGCCGTGCTGCAGCTCAGCTGGTGACATGGTACCTTACCTGGAATTAATTTCTGCCCCAGCATTGAGAAGAATCTTGATGATATTAACATAGCCCCCGGATGCAGCAAGGCTTAATGGCGTGTAATCTGACACATTCCTGTGCTCCTTATTTGCTCCCCGGGCCAACAGCAAATCAACAACCTGGAAAAACAGCACGTGTGTTAACAGACATATCGTGGCCTTTGCTGTTATCCAGGGAGTGAAAGGATGCTTATCACAACTTCAAACTTTCCAATGTGCTACCAGCTTCCCCTGTCAATAGACAAGATTCCACAGGAATATCTCTCCCCTCTTCTACTTGACTTTCCCCTATCTCTGTGCAGCCTCCCCAGCCCATGAGCACAGCAGCTGAGCACTTGTCTGCCAGAAAGATTGTTCCACCTACACAAGAATGCAAGGCTTTACAGTGAAGCTCTTCCTCTGAATCTTCCAAGTTTGCAAACAAGGGATCTATCCCACTCCCATAACGTCTCACACTGTTTGAGCACCTCTTTCAGAAACTCACACGACTTGAATTCAAATGACACTCGAGCCAAGTTTGACCATTTTTTTCACATGGGCTTTACAAAAAAAACATGAGGTAAAAATCAGAGTGACTGATGTTAGTGGGACCAGCATGAGGAAGGACACCTCTATCAGAAGCTGCCTAAGAGAAACAAAACTGGGGGAAATTAAAACATTTTGGGTGATATACTGCACTTTAGTGCACCTCATTTTATTACTAACATTGGCCAGGTGATTTCCAAATATGTCAGAAATAAGGCTGCCTCAGAAGTTGCTAAGCCAGAAATGTAAGAGGTAGATACTGGCATAAGGAAAAAAAATAAAGAGGAAGAATAAAAGAGTTGAGCTGTTCAATACATAATGCTCTCACAGGCCACACTGATCTTATCTTTTATTTGTGAGAAGTACTTTTACTAGTAAAAATCTGCAATTCAAAGGTAAAGTGGAAACTTTCCAATTTTGTCCAACTATTTGAATCTTTACATTACTCTAGCATGGAACCCTTGGCTATCTCCCTGCCATCTTCTAAGCAAGTATGCACGTGACTGAAGTAGGAAGGATTTAACAAATGTTATTTGGACAATAACAACACACACAAAAAAATGTGACATCCTTAAAAGCCTGGTGCAATGTGCCCTGCATTGCATCTGCACTCATCAGCCCCAAAGACATTTACTGCCCACACCAAATTCCAGTTCCTGTCCCTGTGTGCCTGCACCAGCTGTTTCAGTTTTGAGAGCAGGAAGATGCATAAGGGAAGTGTTCAGTGAATAAAGTTATTCAATAAACATCTCTGCTGCCCTCACAGGAGTCCTTACCTTGTGAGGACACACTGACTGAAGACAAGTGATCACAAGTGACCACAACCATTAGCTAACAAAACTGGGACAGGACAAGGGAGGGAAGAAAAAAAGCCTTAAATGTCTTCTTCCTTTCTTGGAAGAAGAAAAGGCCTTAAATTAGTTACACTTAACACAGGTGAAAAACCTTCCAGAAAAAAAGAAGGATTTATCATCAACAGAAGAACCCCAATTCTGTACAAATAAAAACTATCCACAAGTAACAACTCAAGCCCTTTGAGGACACGTGTCTGTACCTCCTGGCGTCCACCAGAGCATGCCAAGGAAAGCGGAGTATCCTTTGTGCGCTCGGACTGTGCTTCAATATCCCCACCCTTGTCCAGAAGAATTTCCACGACACCAACATGTCCAGCAGTTGCAGCCAGAATCAAAGGCGTAAAACCTAGTGACGTGACATGGTGTTAGAAGCAGCCTTGAGTATCTCACAAGTGTTATTAAGGAGCAGAAATGCACAAAAGGGTTAATTCATAATGAATTCTATTGTTCAGGTATGTCTTCCTCAGACTGGGGGTTTCCTGGCATAGGCCACAACCTCAGAGCCTTTCTCAAACCTCTTTTGCCCCTGCCACGGGCTCTGATTCCAAGGCTCTGATTCCAGCGAAAGGTTCTGCAAAAAAAATCTAGACAGTGCTTGCAGTGACCAGTTTGGATTAAGTTCCAACCAGTTCCCCTCTCTGGAGAGGCCACGGTTTTCTGCTTAATTCCTATTCAATGAAGCTCCAAGCAGGGACCCCATCTGCCCTGTGTGTGTTGCTGGTTGCCAGTGGTCAGTGTGAGCTCCAAGGTGTGTGGTGTGATGGTTTTGCCCTCTCAGCTTTACAAGATTTGAGATTTTGTTGAACTCTGTTACCGAGAACAACGATACCCAACCTGACAACTGTTACCCTTCAGCTCTGTCAGCCAAGGTTGGATGGTTACCCCATCAGCCCTGGCTTGCCAAGGTTTTTTTGCAGGGAGTGAATCACAAAGCCCAAAGTGCCTCACGTTTCACAAATGTGCTTAAGATCCCGCTCAGGTGAATATCCTTCCAAAAACGCAGGCAGAAGTGCACGCAGTGTCACTGGCTTCGTGTGGCACGTGAAGTGCAAGAACACATTTTTTTGCAAGAACACATTTTGAAGCAATGAATCCCAAACACCATTTTGAAGTTGGCTGTTTCACGCTGCAGTTCGTGCTCAAATTGTGCTGCTGTTCTAACTGTTCTAACTCACCTTTCTTGTCTCTGTGTTCGATGTTGGCACCACGAGCGATCAGCACGGACACGAGTTCCTCGTGCCCTCCCGCACACGCCAGGGTCAGAGCAGTGTCGTGATTACTCTCAGTCTGCACGGGGAAAGGGGGAAGAAACAGAAATTCAGAAATTAAAAATAAAGAGAACTTCAATAATTCTACAACAGCACCCAGATTAATTTTTTTTTCCCCCCCTTTCAGGAAGCAAATCCACTCCAGCCCAGCTGCCATTACTCACGTGTGCATCGATGTCCACTGAGGGGTACATGGGGAGCACGGACTGGGAGGGCACATTGCTCGGTGCCTGCGGGCAGGGCTCGGGTGTGGGGGACTCTGTAGTGTGCGAGGAGCTGGTGGAGCCACTGGGCACTCTGCTGTTCACAGCTGAAAAGTAACACCAGGTTGTTAATCCACCCTTAGGAATGTCGTATCTTTATACGAAAAATATTAAGTCCCGTCAAACTGCAGTGGTGTAATAGCAAAACAGTAACGGGGGGGGGAACAAATTAAGTGTTCCTACAAACAAAAAGCAGCTTTCCAGCAGTTAAACGGTGTAAGCATCATCTCCAAACTGTGGTAAGTTAGGAAATAATTTTATGAATTAGTCTGTATGCATTACAAGTGTGAATTATGAAGGTGATTAGTTATCCTTTTCGAATTGTAACCTGCACTGTTAAGAGTTCAATCATATGCTCAGTCTAAACAGGCAAATGATTTATCACTAACACACAACCTAATGTTCAGAAATACAGACTTATTCTGGACTTTCAAAATTTTTCACGTAAAGGTTAGTGCACACAGCCTCCAGAGAAGTTTTTCAGAGCAAGATGACTGACAGCAACTCCCACTATTAATCATGTCTCAGAGTTAAACCAACCCAGGAAGGCAGAAGGGAAGCAGACAGGAGGGGGCAGTCAACAAAAACAAGAAAGCTGAAAACTGTGCTCCCTAAAATTTATTCTGATTGATGCACAGCCTGTAAAAGATGTCATCCTGAAGATCCAGCGCAGCTCAGCAACACAGGGAATGAAACTTTATCTTATTTTTAAAAAAAATAACAGTTTTTAAAAAAATAGATAATTGAGAATTGGATTTTTTCCACCTAGTTTTAAATGAACAAGCAGAGAAATCTCCCTGCACTTATCCACTATGGGGCCAGGACCTCTGCCTGCCTCTGTAGCCAGAGGAGAATCCAAGAAGAGCCTGGATCCCTGAAGGCTCAGCTGGGATTACCTGCCAGGAAAGTCTAACACACCTACACGCTCATTCCATGTGCTCTTTAGGCACAGTAATTCCTGCTGATAGAGCAGCTGGATTTGACAAGTATTGTCACTGCTGGATTGCCAAATGTCTCTATTGTGTGGCCTCATCAGACAGAGCACCCGGTGAGCTTTAGTTATTCCAAAACACAGAGTATTTTGCAGTACTTCTGGAAGAAGCAGCTGAAGGAAAACACTAACAACTACAGGTCAGAAATAAGCTGCAGCATTTTGCTTTTGTCCAAGTGTTTCAAGCATTAAATGAAGATGAAGGATGAACTCAAATCTGTGTATGACTTAAGAGGAAAATTTTGCCAACCTTTCCCAGCTCAACCTTACTCATTCCATTGACAAACTGCACACCAGCAATTACTCACAGGAAAATAGTGTAGGTGGAAAAGTCCTAGAAAATCCCCAACACAACCACTAATACTCTAATTCAGCCTGTGTGTGACAAAGGAAACACAGACCAGAGCACAGTTAGATGGGTCCCTTCCATTGGGTTCTGGAAACTTGGGGAGGGCTGTCACTGAAATTTGGGAAGATGGCAGTTTCCAGCTGTATTTTTTAAGTAAAGCATCCTCCTCTGTGCATCAGCAAAACCAGCATTAACATTTGGTCACCACATTTGAACAAAAAAGTACTGGATCTGAATTCCCTTTACAACCTTCAGGAGCAAACCAGGTTTGTAGCAAAAGTTTCAAGTACAAAAGCTCCCACTTCATCTGCTCACTATGGATTACCACTTACAGCAGCAAATGGGTATTAATTAATGTAACACAATTGTCTTCCTGCTCCATGCACCAAAGTGCATGATAATAACTGGATTTCTAAAGATTATTCCTTCCAAAATACAAGACACCAAATCAGCCTGTTAAGGACTTTTGTGAATCAAGCTGGTCCTTCCTCAGGGAGGACACTGGCTCAGTGTTTTCAGATTCTTCTAACTACAGATACATGTAAAACCACATGCATGTGCTGTGCATGCAGAGCAAGGTGTGCACTGGAGCCAGTTTAAGGGTCCTTAACGTAAAATATTCAGTGTTGCTGTCACAGGTTCCACAGGTTCTCTATATTTCACAACCATGACTGAAAATGTCCAAGTATTTCTTGCATACTTCAGATTTTCATCATGTGCTTAAAACATGTGAGTGTGTGTTAAGCACTTCACGTGCACAGTAACAACGATGTCAAACAGGAGAGAGAACACCAAAGGCAGCAGAAATGCACAGAAACCCTGCACTGATACCCCAATTAAAATAAAATCTAACAACAAATATTCCTAACAATGCCCACCATTTAATTACCCCCTCTATAACTGCCAAGTTTACAGAATTGCAGGATCTTTCAAACTGTCGATTTTTATTCCCTCAGTGTGATTAGCAAGATGGGCCCGTGGAGCAAAACCCACCTGAGAACTTCTGCCTCCAGTTCCATGGGGCTGATTTAGCTCAGCCCAAGCTACACAGCAAAAGACAGATTTTTAACTTAAAGATGACCTTGCAGCAATGGTTCCAATGTGGCATTAACGTGGAATGGCTGTGGAACCACAGCTCAGCAGTGAGGGCAGCACTGGCACTGCCTGTGACTCCAAGGAAAGGCTGGCTGGAGGGGCTAAACCCACCATGGCTCCAAGGAAAGGCTGGATGGAGGGGACAGACCCAACTGAGGTGGATGAGCACCTGCAGCATCTCTACACCAAATTAAAATCGGTGGCTTTCGCCCTCTGAGGAGAAAAGGGGAGAACTTTCCAACATGCAGATTGCTTCCTACTGAAGAGGTGTTTTGTCTTCACACCAGAAAGGGCACTGATAGACACAATGATAGTCAGGCTTCGATTAAAAATTTCAAAAAAATTCATTTTCGCAATGTGATCTTCACATATTGCTAGTTTTGTGACATAGGTTTTAGATGTTCCCATAGGCTTCAATATTTAAAAGACTTGTTTAAAAAAAAAAAGTTATCCTACACACGACAAAATCCAAGTTTCCTCACGTGCTATGAAGGGCTTGCAATGTTCCCAAGGGTCTGTCTTTGTATCAGTGTGAAGCTGAACACCGGCCTCCAAAGACATGGGTGACTATTTCCCAAAGTTATGATAAAATATCAAAGGAAACATGAGCAAAGCAACAGAAAGCAAGAACTCGGTATTTTATACAATATAACTCTGGATGCATTTACAGAACCTGGAGCAAAGCTCTGGATGAGATTTCAGCTGTAGCCTGAACTCTTTCTACCCAACTGCTGCCGTGCCGTGAGCATGGACATTCAGGAATACTGGGCTTGGATTTCCCTTCCCCTATCCTCCAAGGAACTGGGATTTTTAGGACAAAGAGAACCATCCTTTTTCATGCCTGAGCAGCCTTTTAGCCTGTCCATGCAGCTCCTCAGGAACCTGCTACTGCACAGAGGCTTTTGCACGTTGGTAACTGCGGCTCCTTTCATGAGTCACCATTTCTCACTCCAGATTATCCCAGGAACCAGTTTTACTCCAAACACCAATCCTAAACACAGTAACTCAGATGGCACCTTTCAAATCCTTACCATAATTCTGTATCACTGACTACAACCAGAATTTCAGAACTGAATAAGTTTCTCAAAAGACACCTGAAATTTCAGTTTAGAAACATGAGCTCACAGGAGGAAAGTGGGACAGAAGCCTAAAAATACCAGCTGAGTAAAACAAAGAGAAATAAAAATATTTCAACTAAAGACAAAGCCCAGCAACAGAGAAAAGAAAGTTCCTCATCTTTGATACTCTACACCAGAAAAAAAGCCTCAATTCAGATACTGCCAACTAAGAAATCTACTACAGTAAATGAAGAACTTGAACTGAAATGAAGCTCCAACTATGCAAGACAAGAGGCCACAAGAAACCAAATATTGAGTAATGAAAATGGTAGATGTGTTCCAAACTAATTTACTGCTTTCCCACTCTAAACTGCACCATGTCTCTGTCTCTTTAGTAAACCTGATTTTGACTGCAGTAAGTCACATCTTCAGCACAGGATTAGGTGCAAGATTTTAGCATCAGCACATCTAAAAACTCCATTACAACCAAAACATTCTGGAGTGGAAAGAGATGCTTTGTTTTTAGGTTTTAGTTGACTTTCCAAAAGGTACTTGGGTACCTCTGTGTAGCTTTTTGAAAGATGGGACACAGGTAACATATCTGCCCACGACTCACTGCCAGGCAGGTGCCACTTTGCACTTTGACATCCACAACCTCAACAACTCAGCCAGCAGACTGTGCCAGCAGACACAGAGAAATGATAAGATAAACACTCCATTTATATATGTTTTCACTGTTAAGTTGGTCAGCAAAATACAGATTTGTGGCTTTACAGAAATGCAAGTTCTCCCTTACAACTGGTCCCAAGTGGGGCTTGGAAAAATTTGCCTCTTGCAATGTAAGTTCACAGAATGGCTTGGGCTGGAAGGGACCTTGAAGATCATCTCATTCCAACCCCCTGCCATGGGCAGAGACACCTTCCACTAGCCCAGGTTTCTCCAAGCCCCGTCCAACCTGGCCTTGGACACTTCCAGGGATCCAGAGGCAGCCACAGCTTCTCTGGGCAACCTGTGCCAGGGCCTCCCCACCCTCACAGGGAAGGATTTCTCCCTAATATCCCCTCTAACCCTGCCCTCTGGCAGTGTGGAGCCATTCCCCCCCATCCTGTCACTCCAGGCCCTTGTTCAAAGTCTCTCTCCAGCTCTCTTGGAGCCCCTTTAAGCACTGGAAAAGGCTGTAAGGTCTCCCCAAATCCTTCTCTTCTCCAGGCTGAACACCCCCAGCCATCCCACCCTGTCTCCAGCCTTGGACCATCTCCTCTGGATATCACCACTGGTATGAGCAACAGGAAAAGCTATTCCAGGGCAGAGGGAAAAGGCATTTCTGTTCCTCTGAAGCAGCCCCCATCCAAAATGGAATACTCAGCAGGAATAGAAATGTTCATACCTCTTGAAACCCAGAGTCATTCACCACCATCACAGCAGCTCCAGCAGTGGGATTAAGGGGACAAAACCTCCCTAAAATCAAAGTTTCCCATGCACAAGCCCCTGAACCATTTTACCTGGATCTGTAGCACACATGTAAAAATCAGTTCTTGTAACAGTTTCTACTGCTCAGAATTTCTTAAAAAAATTAAGGACTAATTGGCAAGTTTGTGGAAAAAAGTGCACTTTAAATACGGATCAAAGAGTTCAGAGTATGAGTAGGGAAGTTTACAGTTCGTTTTTACATGGACACAATCTTACTCTATCTCAGATTTATAATTTCCCTGGGGATCACTTTCACACAGTCTGGATTTAAAAAGTGAGAAAATTATCTATCTCCCAACAATTTTTTGGGGGGAGGGAGAGAAGTAAAAGAAACTCAGGAATTTCAAGAAGAAAATATATTTCAATGAAGCAACATCAAAACACTTCTGCAGAAGCCTCTGTAATTCGCCAGCTGAAGTTTCCTTGAGTTGCATTTCTGTAAATGTACTTTCTAATAGTTGCAGAAGAGGGTGCTATTTGTAGTTACTTTTGAAATCAGTAAATCTCACTTCTTAGCAAAAAAAAGTCTTTAATTACTGAGCAAAAATAGTAACCAGTTTCAGAAAATGAACCAATATCTATCCGAGGGGTTTTTAATGATTTTTAAGATGGTTTTTCTGGTTGTTTGCAATCTTTTTTTGCCCAGCAGAGTTCTCACACCGCAGCACTTTTCATTGTGGGGGCATTGGATGTAACACAAGTTGCTGACCACGAGGGGGTACAGACTCCAGAGCCTCGTGCTACACACGTTCAACTCTCTGCAACTACTCCGACGGTCAAGACCTCGCTGATCATGCTTTGCATCAACCATTCAAATTTTCCTCCTCACACACTCCAGTACTAAAATTTTAAGTAATAAAAATTGAGAATGTTTTAATGTTGGTTGAATATTCTGAAGAGCACCACGGAGCAGATGCCAGAACAGGGGGAACTAACACCAATGCTCTACAAAACAAGAGGCTTTACTGGAATTACACCAGCGAGCAGATGGGAGTGGTACAAGCACCCCACACTCCTCCACTGCCTGTGGGTTCCATGGGAGGTTGCAAAGTCACAGGTGGTCTCAACTTGCATGAGCTTGATGCAATTACCATTCCAAAGGCTCCCAGGAATGGCTGGCCACAGATCTCACCAACACTTCTACAGCCTCGACATAAACTTCAGAGGACAGGGCACCAACCATGAAACGGGAAGGGCAGGGGGAGACAAACAGGAAAATAATGGGCAGGGGCACAGGCACAAGGCACAAAGAAAAGTTGAAAAACACTGAATTAAAAAAGAAAAAAAGCAAAACTACAGACCAAACAACACTGGCTATATCCTACATACCTCCAGCAGCAAACCTCAATCCTAGTCAAATCCACGAAATGAAGTGACCCAAAGTGATCCCTCTTTTTGCACGAGGGGACTCAAACACCCCGATGTGTGGGAACTCTCATTCCTCTTCACACTGTATCAACACTTGGAAGGATGTTGGGGTTTTTGCTTTTCCTCCAGCTAACAGGACACGTTTTTGCCATGTGGAACATCTAACCAGCAGATATTCCCATACAACCAGGCTTTAGGGGGGACTCTGCAAACATAAGCCATCACAGAACGGAGCAGTTGTGCGTGGATTCCAGGCTGTGTTTAAGCTCCAGCAGCAAGGAGAGGGGCACATTTGTCCTTACAAGTGACAGCAATTTGTTTTTTTTTTTTCTAGAGATGGCTATCACATGGAAGAAAGTCACTGAGGTATAAGCCTGCACAGAAAATTCTACAGAAGATACAAATCTGCCATGCTTTCTGGTTTCCTAATGGGCACTACTAATGACGAGGCTTTGTAAAGAAGCACAGAAAAAGATGAGGCCAAAGGGGCTAAAACAGGTGTCCAGTACAGGAAGTTTTGCACTTTTTGAGAAAAAAAAAAAAGGTATTTAAAAGTCTCATGTTAGAATTGGAAGTCACTGTTAGGATTAATAGCACTAATCAGGAACTTCATTCTCAAGCAAGTATTCCCAAACTGGAAAACCCCAAGACGTATTTGGAGGGAAGGAGAGAGAGGGAAACTGAGCACACAAATTAATGCAAAAATAGGTATATTTCTTAACCCACCTGCTATTAGGTCATCAAGAGTGTCGGTAAGCGTCTGTGCTGGAGTGGCAACCATTAATCCGTCTGGTTCTTGAACTAAGAGCCCCTGCCCAGCAATTTGCTGCTGCTGTCCTACATTCTGCTGATTCCCTAATGCTTTCTGAAGTTCAAGAGACTCTGTCCCATTATAACCTAAGTTACCAGAAAAATTACATTGCGGTGCTGGCAAAGGCTGGATGGGGACAAACTCTATTTGTTCAGCAGGTGGTGGAGACTGGTGTTGCTCGTCATCTTTAGACAAGATTGTGTCAACCTGAGGTAACCCTGAAAAGTTATCCTCTGGCAGACCCTTATCGGCTTCCACTTCTGGGAAGACCCCTGTAAGTGAGCACTGCTGCTGCAGGGCAGGTGGTGTGTCTGTCTGACCTTTGGTCTCCAAATATTCTTTGGTAAACTGCTGTTGGGTTTTCATCTGCAACTGCCTCTCCACCTTCTGCAGCTCCTTCAATATTTTCTTCTTCTTCTGTACTTGTTCTTCTCTGTTCTTTTTAAGTTCTTCAATCTTATCTTTATTTAAAGGTTCACCTTGAATTAATTCCAATGATTTAAGTTGTGCTTTTTCAATAGCACTAATTCTCTGTCCAAGTTCATTCAGCTTGCCTTCAGTCTCTTCTACTATGCATTCCAAAGGCTGGTATGGGTGAAAAGGTGGCAGTAGGTCCTTATCTGCTACCTGCAGGGAACTTGACTTCTGCTTGGATGCACCTAAGCACATGAAAAATGTTTGAAAAAATGCCATGCTGAAGATACCCCAAACCTCCCCTCTCACCCACCAAAAAAAAAAAAAATTAAAAAAAAAAATTAAAAAAATCTTTACAACTAACACTGCACATCTGGCAAAGCACAGAAAGGCAAACCCTACACTCCATGTTAAGACAAGAGAGGACAAAGAATACAGCTGGAATTTTCAATATTGATCCTCATGGCCCTTTGAACAGCTATTTTAATCTTAAGGAATAAGGAGCCTCTACAGTTTCTGACATACATGACAATGCACTTGGGAAGGGAAATCAGCAGGAAGAGCAAGGCAATTTACATAATTTACTGAGTTCCCAAAGTTCTTCTGTGTGTGCAGAGCAATTAAACTGAGAGTATTTTCCAGAGGCTGACTTCCAACAGCAAGTTTACAAATCTATAGTTGAGAGCAGACTAACCTGACAATAAGATCAGCACTTGGAACTGGGATTTCCCCAAACACCTTTACATTACCTTTACATTCACCTTTACATTCCAAACAGAACCTGCCACTGCAAACTTAGTGCATAAAAATGGACTGTGAAATTTTAGCACCTTTTTTAAAGTTCTGAGACAAAACTAACAACAACTTGCTCACCTCCCCCTCCAGTAACAAATGAACAATTCTATTCTACTCTGAACAATTCCATTAACAATTCACTATTGAGGCCTTAAAACTAACCTTTATCAAGGCCCACCAAGCCAGGGCAGCACTGCCCCAAGTGCTGACTGTCCTCAAGGAAACTCATGGCTACTTTCCCAAAAGCCACATCTGGGAAAATCCATTCACAACTTGCTAAAAGGAATCTATCCCATGTTAAAATCTCAATTACGACTTCAGTGTCAAACTTTAATTAAAAATGTGATCAAATAATTCCCTGCACTAAAACTCATTTGCTATACCCAAGCAGCAATATTTGAAGCTTCAGAAAAAAAGGGAAGAAAATGTGAAGGTTTACAGAGCAGACTCATCCAATTAATCATTACAAGGGAACTAAAACATGTACAGTTTGAGCCAGGGTTTAATAAAGTTACCTAAACATCACACAGTTAAGTCAAAGTCTGGATGTAAGAACTAGGTCCCAGATAAGTTACCAGCTCTGGAAGGATTAAGTTTCCTAAAACACAGTTTTATTTCTCTCTAGACCATCCTTCACCAAAACACTAATTCACAAAGGACTTCATCTTGCATTGCTGTCAAAACAGGAGTCACACACACCTCACTCTGAAATGAACCTTTTTTGGAGGAACTAATTGTAAAACCAAACAAAGGTGAGGTTTTTCTCTTACAGAAATAGAATTGAACCAACTCTGTGCTGAATACCTTCACCAGACTTGCTGGAGTGAAAGCAAACTGTATCTAATTTTAATGGGAAAAACCAGAACCTTACTAACCCCAGGTAACAGCCCAACATCCCACAGCCACCCTTCAATAACCCCAGGCAACAGCCCAACATCCCACAGCCACTGGAGACCCTTCAGGTTGCTCCTTCTCCCGCTCCATACTCTGGGCAGGTCAGTTCCAGCTGAGCACCTCTCCCCACCACTACTATTATTTTGTCTCTGAAGCATAAATGAGCCCCCAGACCATTTCTCAGCAGAAGATAAGGAATTTGGGTGAAGTCCAGCAATCCCTTGCTCTGTGCTGGCTGCTGTAACCCATGGCTGTTTGGCTTTGTCCTGCACTCAGAGTTTACGGAGTTATCCTTCCATTTTAACCGGTGTAACTTATAAGTTTTTGAGACCACTCTTGAAATATGTATTTGCACTCACCAAAAAAAAAAAAAATCTCTGAAAGGCTTGTCTGTATCTTTGTTTTGAAACTAAGCTGCTCCACTGCTGAAGCAGCAGAAACATTATAGTGACCAAACTGCAAATTCCCACCGCAGCCGAGATGGGAACCCTCTGCCCCGCTCTGTTCAGTGTCATCCCTAAGATTCCTGTGTCTGTCATTCCCATCCTAACACAAGGCATTCCCACAACCTGGCAGGTCTGGACAGCTTTCATTACTCTGTAGGAAAGAAGAGCTGCAGTTCAAAGAACTCCCCAGAATAAAGTACCGATGTCGTCCCCCTCAGTTAAGTCCAGCTTGGGGAGAAAACAAGCCTGGCACGGGAAAGCTTTTCTAGGAGCACAAGGGAAAGCAAAGAGCAGAAACACAACCCCACCTCGAGAGCTGGGCTGGGCAGAGGAACCAGGGCTGGGCTCCCAGCAGGCAGCACATCCCAGACACAGTTCTGACCGGGAACCAGCAGGGAAAGACGGGAGAGTTTTGGAAAACAGGCGCTAGGACACCAGCAAGTGAAGAGCTGGGCTCTCAAGTTCCAGGAGAGGCAAGAAAATTTACTTTAATCAGCTTCTAATTGTTAGCAGGGCCACTTTTCAGGTTCCAGGTCACCCTTTCCAGGCCAGAAAACAGTTGCAACCTGTAACTGTGGGGAGACTGGAAGTGGATGAGGGGTAGGAAGAAAGATCTGCTAAACCCAACATGTCCACCTGGACAGACAGGTCAGACCAGAGGTGGAGAAGACATTGTTGGTAGCTCTGAGTATGCAAACACTGGGATAGAATATTATAGTCCTGGAAGGAGCAATTTCCTGGTTTATCCAAATCTCTTCTATATTACAATATCGTGACAATTACTGTGCCCATTTCAGTATGCAGTTATGAACAAGCCACTTTATACTTTCACTTCTGAAATACCTAAGTGCAGTAAGACTTAAGAATCCAATCACAGGCCAGATAATAATCACTTCAACCTGTTTTTAAAATTTATTTTATACCTCTGTCTTTTGGGGGAAGCATCACTCACACAACAACCTACCATAAAATCACACCTAGCAACATTAAGAAGCCAATCTGGCTAAAGCAACTGTTTTGGATACTTTTAGGAGATTTTTTGTTTAGTATGAAAACAAGTTGTTTAGACTGAAATCCACATGTTGCTGCACCAGATACCACCTGCCCCCAGGTACCAGGATTACAGGACAAAGGATTGTTCAGCTGTCAGAAAACCCAGAGTGGTTCTGGCCGTGCCAGGAAAGCCTCAGAGTAAGGAAAGGACCGTTTCCCAAATTATTTTGTGAACAGCATTTCCATATTCCCACAAGTTCTGGTCCAACCCTGCCCAGCTAAACCTCACCATGATCCCTGCAGAGCATGCTCATGTCTTCAGCCAAGTTTCTGACCAACATACATGACTCAGGGCAAGATCTACTCTGCCCAAACACGGCTGCCCATCCCATTCTCCCATGTCCACTCCCTCCAGGAAAAGACAGGTGTTTCCTAAGGCAATCTCCTGTACTTCTCCCTTACACTGCAGATCATCTCCCACAGACTTGAGTTGGAACAGCCTGTTGAGCCTCTCCCAGGCATCATTCCTGGTCTCTGGAGCAGCCAGGAACATGCAGGGAGGACACCACGACCAGGTTTTAATGCCTCTGGCTGCAAACATTTAAACATTGTGAGCAGGAGTTTGGGAAAAATACCCTTCAGTTTTGTACTCCTCAGGGTGGCTCTCCCAAGCAACTGAACTCTTCTAATTGAAATTTGCTTAGAACACATTCACTCTTTATAGTGTTGCTGCCTATAAACAAGTCTGACACCCTATTTCTTCCTGAGTGGTTATGATTCTCATAGAATTTGCTCTTCTAGCCCTGACTTATAATCCACAGAATGTCACTTCTCCCAAGATGGAACTAATTTATATGCCCTTTCAGTTTTGTTATATTTTACATTTTATGAAATGACATTCTGAGACTTGATGGTTCCTTAAGTTTCTGAAGTTGTTAAACGACAAAAAAGTGGATCCAAATCCAAACAGGTAAAGTCCAAAAGATTTTCCCAGCATAAAAAAAAACCAAAACAAAACAGTAAGAAAAAAGTCAGCTGTGTGATACACATCTGTCCATTCAGCTGGAGACCCTGTTACATAAATCTGTATGAATCACCATGTCATCTTTGTGCTCTGTTAACAGCAGTGCTTGTCCACTGTTCTTGCACTTTAGGTTTTTTTCTTTTTAAAATCTGATTTCACTCAGAAGTTGACAGTTCAATTTGCAGTGTGCAATGAAAATTCACCAGCCTCATTAACAGGAGTAAGATGAACTCAATATTGAATTTTCATGCAAATACTGTGTTTAACTGTAAATTCATACCAGTCAGAAATTCAGCTCTAAGAACCTGGAGAAACAATCAGTAACTCCACATACATACAAATGCAAAGTACAATATTATATAATCTGGCCAATTTGGCAAAAAAAAAAGCCTACTTATCCCAAGTAAATTCATCTGTTACATGGTTTTTAATACATACTGAATTCTTTATAAAGAAGAGGACAAGTGGTGGAAGGCTGAATGCTGAGATGAGTTTGTATTTTCACTATGTTCCTCCTGGAGCCACGGAGTAATTTTGCCAGTCTCTGTCACTTCTGCAGCTGTTTCTATGGAAAATTGCAGGGAACAGTTGCAATGCCATCCAACAGGCAACAGCTAAATGGATAAATCCAAGCCAAACTGAACTCAATTTTCAGCCATTCAAAAATTTGAGCTACTTTCCAATCTTAGTCTTCTTCCCAAGTTTCCTCTGGTGGCTTCATGGAATCTAACTGGAAAACTGCTAAGATGTAACTGAATTAGTCAGTGGCAAGGAGGTGACTGAGGCTTCAAAGGAGCAGAATTCCACAAACCACCATGAAAAGATTGTTCCACACTTGTGCTCCTGGGGACCTACACATGCCCTGGTGTTAAATCACCTGCCTGCACTGCTGAGGATTCACAGAGAAGAGCAGCAGAAGTCTTTAAGTCTACAAAGAAAGTGTTAGTAAAGTTTGAAAGCCAGGAGGCACAGACAGTGAAATCTCCCTTGGGAACTCATCCCAGACTCCTGAGCCAGCTGCTGAGCCAGGCAGGAGACTTCCAGGAGGAGGTGGCAAGAGTTGATCAGATGTTGAAGCACATGAAACAACGAGCAGGCAGCTGGACTGTGCAGTTGAGAAATCTGGAAGAAGTCAGAATGGAAAAGCAGGAATACCAGCTTGCCTTACTAATGCCTTCACCTCAATGAGAACCACATAATTTCCTAGTTTGACTGTTAACCTGGCCTCTATTTCATTAAAATCACACAATGTATCTCTGCCAGGATATACAACTCAGTATTAGGCATAAAAGTCAGATATTGGAGTAAAAAATATTAATTGAATTTGTAGCTGTTGAAGTTACACAGAGATGGTCTTTCTTTTCTTTCTCCACACCATCAGACTGTTAGAATTAGCACAGGGATCCAGGGGATACCATATATTGAGAGACTAACTTAGAAAGCCTACAGATTCCAAAAGTACTACTTGACTTTAAGGGAACTGTGACCTCCACAGGGATCAAAGGCAGATGTGGGCAGCTTTCACTTGAACAAGCCTATTTGGTTTTGTGGAATTCTAAAAAAAACCTGCACCCCAAATGAAAAATGCTGCAAGTTACTGCCCACAACAGTGGAAAAGTCTAATGACAGCATGTTGGCAGGTTGTAAGCACTCAGGCAAGGCCAATTAGTTAATCTGTAAGCACAATTCCAGAATAACTATGATCTAAAACAAATCTAGGGAAAAGCTTACAAACCCCCTGATACCTCAGTGTCCAAAAATAGACTGCTTTAAATTCTGATGTGTTGAAAAACACCTTACATTAGTCAAAAGCAGGTGCAGGTGGAGCTGCAGCACAGCCCTCACGGGGTCACACAGGACAGACCCTCGGGCCTGCAGACACAGCACACTTTGGGTTTTCTACCCAAAAACCTCTTTGTGCTGAGCTGCTGCACCACAATTCCTGCTGAGCAATCCACAAGGGCAGCAGCAGGTACAACCTGCCAAGGAAGGGATGTCCTGCCTCTCCCCATGGAAGCACAGAGAGCTGAACTGCACTGGGATTTCATTTTACATGGACACAACAGACACATGATAAATAACGTGTACTAAAACCAGTCCTTCCCAAGCATGGAGGAGTTGAGGTCTGGTCAGTCCCATGAACTGCTGCTTTTTCTTTCACCTGGTTTTTTCTTCAGTTCATTCCAAAGTACTATCTTGGCCTGCAACCTTTATCTAAGCCTCTCTGGATCCATTATCAGCTCTGAAGTGTTTCTTTTTTTCAGTTGCTAAACACTGATATTAAATCCTCTGCCAAAATAATTATTCAAATGGTAATGAGCCCATATGCCTTCTTGCTTTACTGAAGAATAATACTATAATTCAAAATCAGACCATCAATTTCTTTTGGAAAACCTCATGTCATATCTGACTTGTAACAATGACACTTAAATGTGTTCAAGTTGTACATCTGACTTGCCTCTTCATAAAATAAGATGTCACTATTGTATTTCTTGCAAAACTCACACAGGTCCCTAAAAAATAAATCTTACTGTGCTGAGGCTGAGAAGGCAAAGTGCAGCTCCCCTGACTCCCAGTAGTTCATAATTTATACAAAAACTCAGGGGCTACTCCCAACTGAAGGCAAGCAACATCTTCTCCAGGGTAAAGTATTTTGTTATGCAGGAACTTGACTGCTCCCCCCACCCTGGAAATAATGAACACACCTCAACTTTGCCTCTTGCCTCCCAAGAAGTTTAGTGCTGAAGTCTGCTGGATTGAAGCCACGTGTGGGTAACAAGTCACAAATGGCAGCTCAGCACAGCACTGACTCTGCCCTGCAGTGAGCACTCAGTGTTGAGCACAAAAATACCATTTCCCCGCAAAGACCTGGGGTACAGGAGAGCTCTGCACACAGGTTTTGGGAATGCTGACACGTTTGGGATTGCTGCATCTCCCGAAATGCAGCACAGATGAGTTCTGCTGACACGCATGAAGCATGTCCTGAACCACCACTGCAAACAATGAGGTCTCCCTGTGCCAGTCCCAACACCACAGTACTGCAAAAAAACACACCTAAGGATGTGCTGACATTGTCAATAAGGTGTTTGCAATGAGAGCTGTTTCCTAAACTGCACTCAGCTATTTGCTTTTTGTAATTTGATTAAGTAACATGAAAATTTAAGCTTTTAACTTCAGACTTCTGACTTGGCATCAACTAATCCCTCAGTGACTCCCAAGCACCACAAAACGTGCTCCCAGAACACTCCCACTCTGCAGTGCTAACAGGTATTGAACTGGAAGGGCTCATGTGCTGGTATATAGCTTTCTGCAGGTTTATTTGAGCCACAAGTTGTATATTCTTTTCATTTGATTGGTACTCTCATTTTTATGAAACCCAAAATTGTTGTACCTCCTAGGAAATGAGACAAAGTGCATCTGAGAGGTCACACACAAGGCATGGAGAGGGGCATGGCTGCACACTCAGACACCAGCAGGTACATGATGCTTTTCTTTATTCATTTGTGCCTCTAAGGGGTTTTTCTTTGTTTGTTTGTTTGTCCTGGAAGTGCTCAGTGCTTCCTCAAACAAAGGAATTAAGCAGATCTAGCTAACAGAGCTTTGGATATTGTAGTATTTAAGATCCCCATCCAAAACTGTAGATCATTAGGAGCTGCAGTTTGTAACTTTGCACTTGAGAATCTGCTTCTCTTTCTGAGCTGACTGAGCACACGTGAAGAATTTGTTACAGAATTTGTTACAGCTGGAAACAAACTTCCTGAATGCCATTTAATGACTGCAAGTAGTTTTAACCAGTCAGTTCAACCACGTTCAAAGCAAACCCCCTGATATTATGATTACTTACAAGAGAACTATTATTAACATACAACAAAAACTCTCCTGTAAAGTAGATCTGCATTGGCATTTTACAGTGCCAACATGTTTGCACTGCTACTGTAGAAACAGAAAAAGGTTGATATATGAAGTTCATGGATAACAGCTGTAACTATTCTAGATGACCAATGCACAATATTCAAAAGTTAACACCACACCTAGAGTTTATGAACTTTTCTTTTATCAGTCTGCACTATGGCAGTTACCACAAGCATTTTCTTCCAAAAAATTAAAATAAGCATAATTCTAATGAATTAGAATGAGCATAATAAGATTAGAATAACCAGGGTTGCTATGCTGTAGAATGCAGGAAAATAAGCAAAAACTATGCACTATGAAAAATAGTTTTAAGTTATACTTCGTTAGAGGTGTTCAAGAACTGAGGGGGGCTACACTATGCATAAGCTCTAATAAAATGGTCCCCAGTCTACCAGTTTCCAAACCACATATGTTCTCTGAGGGGCTACATACTGACCTTTCACCACTCCCAAGAGAGGTGGGGAGTTCTCTTGAGGGGTTCTGTCAGGCTCCTGGGGAGGTACAACCATAGCGAGCGTATGCACCGGGACACGGGGAACCTTCAAACAAAGGCACAGACACACACTCAGCTAAAACACCTGCTGATGGGCCAGATCTTGTGAAGTGTTAATACAAAAATACAGATCTACAGCACACACCAGTGTGCATGCTAAGCTACCCCTTGGTATGACCTGCCCTGAGCTATTTTATTGGGGATAATTTCGTTACTCTGCACGAAATCCCAAACTCCTCTAGGCTTTTATTCAACTAACTCCACTAGAAAGCTACCTCTCCCTGAAGAACTCTGAATTTACATAAAAAATTTCTTTCATATAACAAACAAAATCAGCAACACCATTTGAGGGGTGCTGTCACAAGGGCTTGGAACTGTTGAAAAAAAATACTGAGAATACACAGACAAAAAATACTATTCTTTTGAGATTCTAGGTTTGGGACTATCCTGTCCAAGGAGCAGAAAAGGGAACAAAGTTCATGTGTTCTTCAGGTCCCTGCAGGTCACACCAACTCACTCTGTCACTGTCCTGCATGCAGACTTTTAAAAATGCCTTTTACTGTCTATGTTTACACCTAAATTAACTACTAAGGAAGTGCCCATTTGCAGCACTGATGGTGCTATTTTAAGGAAACTCCTCCTGCCTTACCTGAGACTGATCCTGAGATGGAGGTGTGAGCTGGGACAAGTCTGCTGCAGGAACTGACAACACGTTGTTGGGGTAATCCAGCAAGTAAGAAACCACATTTGTGTGTCCTCCCTTGGCGGCTTCGATGAGCATCGTTGAGCCATCCTGAAGTGAGAGTTTGGAAATAAAAAGCCAGAAGATGAGTTTTGCTCCCTGGTGTAGCACGTGAGACATGATTCTATGGTTTGAATTTGCAAATTTACTACTCCATTAATTGAGTTCTGTGGTTCTTTCAGTAGCTGTGGTAAGTGAGAGCTGTAAGTGGATACCTTGAGCCGGTGAGTGGGATCTGCCCCGTGAGCCAGGAGGAGCTCGACCACGGCCAGGTGACCTCCAGCACAGGCCAGGGACACCACTGTGTGATCATTGTTGGCTGTAGCCCTGTTCACGTTGGCACCTGGAAAGAGATGATCTTGGAATTAGACACGAGGAAATTCTGTCCAAAAGAAAGTTTCAACAAATACAGTATTTTGTGGAATAAACTTTACTCTTCTAATCTTATTATTTATTATACACTTCTAAAGCAAGGGATTTTGAATAACTGATTGGCTTCTACACACCCTCCTCCTCCTCACCTTGGGAAGACAAGGCAGCTAAAACACTAACAGTGGGCTTGGAAGTGGTAAGAGAAAGGGAACACAACTTCCAAATGTTCATTCTAAGCATTGAACAGCATCACTACGTGGTGCAATTGCTACTGTTTCAGTTTGCTGTATTTTTTCTGAAGGAGAAAGTGATTTTTTTAAGAAACTAAAATATTTACTGTTCTTCAAATCTCTCAATTTATACAATAGAGTAGGAACAGTAACTAGCAAAATATTTTGTGATTCATTCTCTCATGAACTACATGAAATTCAAAAAACCCTTCAGGGTTTGACAAATGCCCTTGTACACTTCACCAGAACAATTTTGAACATGGATACAAACATGCAAGCATTGTAAAGTGGCATTTTAAGTTTTTTAAAGTTAGTAAAACTAGTATTTTACCTTTGCTAATAAGGAATTGCACAGTGCATAAATGACCAGCTCGTGCAGCCTTCATGAGTGGGGTTCTCCCACCTTCAGATTCATGCTCCTAAGGAAGAAAAAACAGATGTACAAATGGTCAAAAAATATATCACTGTTTCAGCTTTTGAGGCTTCTTGTGATGGGACCAGAAGTACCTGTCTCAGTAGATCTATAAGCTGGCTATAATAAATATAAACTGACTGGAGTTGATTTTCATGTTACCTTAAATACTAAATTACACCATCAAAAAGAGGTATCACACCAAAGTTTCCCTCCTTACACACCCCTTTGTATTTCAGTGTTCAAACACTTAACATATAAGAGAACAGTAACTTTTCTCCTCAAAAAGGAAGGAGTATTTAACATTAATATCACCCAGAATCAGGAAGTGTAAAATAACCACAAACCGCTGTGCCACAGTTTGGAGCTGCCACGTGCTGCCCCCCCAGACCTGCAAAACTGCAAACACTGAGGAGGATCAGCAACAAAATGGAGACAAATCACTGCAGGTCACAAGAAGTCCCTGACTGAGAGGACTGGAGAATAAAGATGACAAAAGGGTGATACAAACCAACATAAAGGGAATGAGCGACAAGAACAACTTTCTAATTTAGAAAGTTTCTGAATACTGGAAAGATGTGGTTGAATACAACTGTATTAGAGCAGTTACAAACTAGACAATGTGCCTGCCACGTAGACATGATCAATACCATAAAGAATGCTGACTAATGGTATCAACCCCCCTGCAGAACAAGGAGAGAGAACATAACCTTCCTGGGAACATTTGTATGTGCACTCCATATTCAATATTATCCTATATCCAATAATATTCACTCTGATCAATCATATATTAGGACCATGGGTTTTTTAATAAAATATCTGGGAGGCCAAGCTCTAAATTCACTCTTTACTTTGTAATTGCATGTACATCTGAAAATGAAAGTTAACATTTAGTACTGACAGTGGATGAAACTCCTACTTACAAATACAGACAAGAAGAGATTTGACAGAACAACTCAACTCCTTCCCATAGTTTCAGTATTCCCGAAAAATCTGCATATGTCCTTTGACATATGGCTTGCTTTGGTTGCAAGCTGCACTTTTAAGTTAGTTTTCTGTTCATAAAGTTGAGGAAGAAAGCTCTTGACTGGATGTTCTGTTGGAGACTGGCCCTGTGCATCAATCCAAGCCCATCCCAGCCCCTCTCCTGCTTTGCTCCTGGGCCTTCATGAGAGCTCCATGTTCCTGTCCACCCCTGCTTTAACACATGGCTAAACCCCACATTAGTGCTCTGATTTCTATGTTTACTCAGTAGTACAATACACAGGCACACACAGGCAGGCAGAAAACCTTGCAGACCTATTACTGAAGCCACTTGCCCTTTTTGTAAACAGATTTCCCTCCCAGGGCAATGATTGCTTGACTGTCAATAAATACCTGCACATTTCTGGACTGTCTGCACGGCAGAAACATTTGCAGGACATGTAAAGCTAATTATGTGAACATGTGGCCCTGTGATGTGCAAGAATTAGCAGCATGCCCTTGAGCTCTGATGCTTACTCTGGTATTTGGCATAGTTTTTCCTTCCTCAGCCACTGCCAAGAGGTCCTAAAAAGTCAGAGGCTGCTGTGTGCCTGAAGCACAGCAAAGCCCTGGTTCTGCTGGCACATCCCTCCCAAAGCAGCTGTGGAGGCAAAGAATTCCTGACCACCTCTCTGCTCTGAGCAGGACCTGGACACTGCTGCCTGAACTCTTTCATACCCAGTTCTAAATCCCCACTGATGCAAAGGTGGCAAGATGCAAAATTTATTTTAGGCCATCTTAGGTGGTGAAAGCCACCCTGTATTGCATTCAGATGTAGCAGATAACTAGCAGTAAGGTGCAATTATTTACAACATTCTGCCTTCCTAACAGACTTCACTGTTGGAAGTCTTAAAACACGGATGCCAGGAAGATTCCTCATTTAAATGCAATGCAGTGATTCTGCCCAGTTTAACCAACTGTCATTTCCTCGAGCAGGCAGAACTTGATCCTCAGCTACTACACACTTCCAATCCTTGCAGCACCACACACGCCATCAGTCCAGCCAAACCAAACCATTTGGGTGCCCACCTGCTGTAGATCTTCAAAACTTATGGCACTTTGATGGTATTTTTCACATTGGAAGGCAGAAATGCATATTTTATTTTAAGATGAAATTAATTCTCTGACTCCAGCACTCTCTTGAGCCCTAATAACTGCTAGCAGACAGCATCAACTCAAGCTTTAAGGGAAGACATCTAGAACACACCAAAATAAGAAGCCTTTGTCTACTCACATCCTGTCTTTTACCTCAAAATAATCATGAATTCCAAAGATTATATATATATATATATCTACCTATATCTGTATCTATCTCTTTTTTTAGCTTCAGTGGACAATCAAAATCAGGGCAGAGAACATGAAAGTTGTCCAAAAGCATCCCCCATCACCTTTCCAATATGCTTCTTCCTTGTATTTATATAAAATATATGCAAATGCTTATTTTATAAGAACAAACCCCAGCAAATTGTCTCCACGTTAGTGTGAGGGATGCCATCAGCTGAAGGCCAAGCAACGATCCCTGCCATGACAGAAACCTGCCTGTAAAAATATTGTATCACAGGAGAAGAATTAAGAGGCAGTTTGATGTGTTTCAGGTTTTTTTGCTACTAGAGTTACGTTCAAGCCAGGTAGCCAGTTTCAGTCTTTTAAAGAAAGCCACACGTGGAATTTTAACAAGTATTTAAGAGCTTTGGGGAGAGCCTGACAGTGTAAAATGAGAGAAATGCAAGGATGAAGCTGCCCTCATGGGTTTTCTTCCATCTCTCTATTTCAGCATAAAAGCTCCCATACATCTTGGAGTAGAAAGGTAAACTCCATCACTAGATCACCTCTCCTGTGCAGCAGAGCCTCATGTACAGCTGCAAGCCTAGATTAGAAAATCCCAATTTAAAGCTCTTTTATGTATGGCCCAGCTGAGAAAAGCTGGGATCTCCTCGCTGTCCAAAACAGAACAATCTCTCTTTTGCTTTCACTGAAAAAGGAAAAGATGCAACCACCTTATCAGGAGCAGTGTCACCTTCAAAAAGGAGACCAGAATCTCCTTTCATCTGGATGTGATTCTACCTCAAAAGGGAACTGGAATCCAAACAGGTCCTTTTAGTTTATTGAAAGGTAGACAGCTTAAAAGCAGGATATCAGTTCCCATTAAATATCACCAATACTCTTTGTGAGCTTGACAGTCCTTAACTCTGTTCCTGTGGGAACACACATGTACCTTGCATGTCTTATACAACCTTTGAGATGAAGGTGACTGCTAGGAAAGACACAAAGAAGAAACAAAAAAGAGAATTCCTTTAGGAAAAACTATCCTCTCACCTTTGAGATTAGACAATCCTTGCCACACAGGTAAATAAATGTATTACTGAAGTGCTGGTTATTTTTCCCTGAAGCTCTTAAACCATACGGCTGCTTTCAAAAGTGTTTTTATCGATTCATATTTCAGAGTTCCAATCTCCAAAATTTTACTCCTATTAATCACAAAACCTAAAGTAGGTGTTCTGTCCCCCCTTAAAGTTTGCAAATAAATAAAATTTACACTGGTCCAGTGGCAGGAGCTCAAGTTGAGGCCCTGGAAATCCCTAATCCTGATGAAGATGGGGGAACTAGAATGCAACTACGGCACAGATGGGCTCACAGGCTGAAGGTTTCAGCTGTGCCTCAGATTAAGTCATTCATATACTTGGCAAAAGCAAGCCCATTTCAAAATGCATATATTAACAAGGAAAGGTGTAGGCCTGCCAGCTAGTTTTGCTACAGATTTTGACAGGACAACTTTGTAAGGACATGGAAAAGATCCCTAAAAGAAGGGCATCAGAAAAGCACTCAGGAATTGTTAACAAGCCAGAGTTCAGGAACAAACAGTCACAAGGAGACACAAATTCATCAAAGTATCACAGAGGATTGAGCAGCTCTCCAGCAGACAGACACAGATGAGCACTCTGACACTGCTCATTTCTAGTACAACTTGTCACTGCAGAGCTTTACAGAAAAATTAACCACAAACTGGAGAAAGTTCATCCCAAACATCACTTTCTTTGACTTCTGGTTCCTACAAAGCCACATTGCTTCATGAGTCTAACAGAGCTCTCAAGGTCTTCACTGGTGCCCAAACTGAATTACATACTTGATACCTAGGCCAGAGGATCAGCACCTGAAAAGCAACAGTTCCCTTTTCACTTGCCAGAACAACACCTGCTTTGTGCTGAGACGTGGTGGTGATGATCCCTCCCAGTTCAGACAAAACTCTGAATCATAAAATGATCATGGAATGGTTTGGGTTGGACAGAACCTTCAAAGACCATTCAGTTCTGACCCTCCTGCCATGGGCAGGGACACCTTCCACTAGCCCAGGTTGCCCCAAGCCCTGTCCAACCTGGCCTTGGACACTTCCAGGGATGGGGCAGCCACAGCTTCTCTGGGCAACCTGTGCCAGGGCCTCCCCACCCTCACTGTAGAACATGCTCAAACTTTAGCTCAAGGTTCTGTTTTAGATTGAGAAACCTCAACTGGGCAGGAGCAACACGCAGGACTCAGCTGAGGAGTGTGAGCTGGGTAACTTCAGCACAGTTGGAAGATGCCAGTTTTCAACTAGCACAGTTCAGGAAACCCTCTGAGAGAAACACCTCCTGCCCTTTGCCCACTTGGATAACCCAGCACCCAAGAGGCTCCTCTCCACACCTGCAGGCTCAGAGCCAGTACCTCAAATCCCTCTCAGTCCCAACCTCCTCACAACTGAGGAGACCCCTGAGAAACCAAGAAAGATCTGAGGTCTTAAAACACATCATATGCTTTCCAAATACAGAACAAAGGTTCTGAATTGGGAAGAAATGGGAGAACTGATCATGACAGATTTTGACATCCAGTGTTTTTATTGCTCCTTTAGCTCAAGAGTATTTGGGAAAGAAAGATCAACTTCCTTTCCTCAATCTAGAATCCGTGGGTGCCATTCATCCTTGAAATCAGAGAACAGCCCTCAGCCCTGTTTTACTTTAGTGTTTAAGACTTAACCAGCATTTTCCTCAAAAAGGGTAAGATGTTGCATGTCTAAACCTCAGAGATAATGAAAGTTTCCAATGAAACAACAGTGAAAGCAATCCCAGGAAGGACAAGAATTGCAGGATGAAAAAGGAAAGGAAGAAAAGCAACTGGAGATGTACTTTCAGTTGCTGTGTCTGAACACCAGCAGGAGAGTAAAATTAGCTGGACAAAGACAGACAAACTAGAAGTCTAAGTTCAGCTCTTCATTTGATTCCCAACTTCCTGGGACAACTTGGCAGAATCATCTAAACTCATATAAATCAAAATTGAAATCTAGAGGAATAATCTCCCATGGTACTGCCAAAGCAGCCTTTTCATACCCAGCAGTAAAGCAATGTCCTTCAGAACCTTTCCTCACCCCACAAAAAGATAACAAATCTACTCAGAACAGCTCCCAACTTTCAATAAAGCAAAGCAACACAAGGGTTTGAAACAGAAACTTTCAAACCTGAGGCACCTCATGTACCATTTTACAGGCTTTATCCCCACTTTCTTACAATCAGAAGTCAGAACTGACAGAGTTACGTGGCAGGTCTTCCTTTCAAAGCAACTTTCCTTTCCTGCCCTACTCTGTTTTCCTTGCCTGCTCCACATTTTGATTGGCAGTACAAGAAATGCAGTAAAATAAAGCTTCACTTTAGGAAGGTCCGAGATTGTCCTCAGCAATACTGGTCAGAACCAGGTGCTGATGGCCACAAGCACTGCTCACCTGAGTGAGGGGAGGGGGAAAATGACAATTCCAAGAATTTGAAGTGATATTTAAGCAGCAATTCTTGCATGTTTTTAAAAATTTATGCATAGCATTTTGTTTTTCTTTTTTTTTTTATTATTCATTTGAGGCTTTGCTCTCCCCAGTGAGATACTCTATGGGTTATACCTTTATATAACCAACTACTTCAATTTCTTTTTTTTAAACACCCAATAAACCCACCAAAACCAGTTCTGCCTCTAGTAAAGTGGCTGATGCTCAGTACTCAACATTGAATTGAGCAAAGTGCAGCACGTGAGCCAAAAAAACCACAAACACCCCCCCCCATTAAACATGACCTTTCTCCTTGATAAAAACAAATAAAGTAGAACATTCCTGCAGAATAATTAGTAAAGCCTGAAAAAAAGTATAAACCAGAGAAGAGTTGAAATATTATTCCCAATTACAGTATTAATTTTTTCACAGTTGTAAATATAAACTTTAAAAACTTCATTAAAGAATGAAATTTAAGTAACTTCATTAAGTTTATCAGGTTCAATGATAAACTGTTCTGGCATTCTTGTTTTTTTAAAAGGAACTAAAAATCCCATAATATCCAACCAAAACCCCAACCCACTCCCCAAACAAAATAAAACACAGAAGCAGTGACTGTGTGTGAGGGGGAAAGAGAACAGTGGGAGGAAAACAAAAAGGCAACCAAAAGAACAATCTTAAGCCTTGTTTGACATAGGCTCCTAAACTCCTTTGGAAGACTAATGTATCCATTGCTTTCTACTGATTAAAAGCCAAATGTTGTATCCCTGTAGCTGGTGAAGAGGCAGTTTTGGGTCTCCTGCTACATGATATGAAAAAAAGGCAATTAAGCAAACAACTCGGATTACATCACAGAAAATAAACACAGGGAAAGCAATGTGCTAAACCCAAGAGTTAGAATGAAAAGAGATCAGATTCTGCTGCTCATTTTAAAGGTATTGCTTCATTTGGGGTTTTGTGTTGTAGTTTGCAAAAGTTAAGAGTCTAACAGTGTTCAGAGTGATATGGAGAAGCAGTAGTTCCTAATACTAAAACATTTTAAATCCAGAGCAGTGGAGCAGGTAAACTCTAATCCACAGGAGTCTGGGAATAATAAAATAGCATAATGACTATTGGCAACACAGAAATATATCCTGCTAAACAGTTAAACTTCTGGATTATACTGAAATGAAGATTAACAGCTGTCATGTGTAAGCTACAGCTAAAGCTCTTCACTAATGGATGAAAGATCACCCATAGGAACTTCTATTTTTTAGACCAAACAGAAGATGCAGGCTTCAAAAAAACCTGCTTTCATGCCTCTTTTCACACCCCTACGTGAATCTTAATTGCTAAAAGTGCCTCCCTTGCTCTCTAAGCACCCAGAGCTTGCCATACAGGCTGAAACCAAAGCACTTTCCCCACAAGACCCAGCAGAGGCCTTACCAGATCAGCACCAGCCTGAAGCAGCACATCTGCCACATCTGTGTGTCCATTCTCACAGGCGTAGGTCAGAGCTGTGTCTCCCGTGGCTGTGGTGGCATGAACATTAGCTCCTACAAACACAACATTGGCTTTTTACTGGACATGTCCTTAGCAAGTGTTTCATACCAGATGTAACACGAAAATCTCTCAGAACAGCTACATCCTGCTGACCAACAGCCTCCACAGTCCAAGGGCATTGTTCTCGTGGTAAAAACTGCTCTGATAGTAAAAATACTCTGAGGAGAGGGGAGAAGCCAAGGCTTGGAAAAAGCATGACTGACAATCTAAACACTTAAACCTATATGCTCAATTATTCCTACAGTCCCTCTACAGCAAGAAGGATTTCAGTTGTTACAGGAAATAAAAGTGAATCCAGACAGTTGTCTAGACTGTCCATTTGACCCGGAGCTGAATGCCAAGGGAAACCAGACAAAATGCATGTCACTGAATTAGTTTTAATACAACAAGACCATACACCCTTCTTCCCTGCTCTTTAAAATCATTTGCTTTAAAACCATTTTCTTGAAAAAATTTGTCTGGCTTCCCATACACCAGAGCTCTGTGAAAACCATAAATTATAAGTAACACATTATTCTTAAAAAAGAGATGCCAACACGATTAGCCAACTTCTTATTTTCAAGGTGTGAGATATATTTAGAGACTCCCTGATGCCAAAACAAGGCTCCTCAATTAACTTTCTACACTATCAGCAGTGAAGTGCAAGCAGGGAGCGTTCCAAGGGAGCTGGTGACAGGTGGTCACATGCTGGTGTCACTGCACAAAGTGGCACAGTTGTTACTGTCCCTCGATGAGCAGGGAGCTTTTACTTTCTAGAATTACAGATCCAGATAATTTTATGCTTATTCTCAGGAAAGAGCATACAAACTAATCCCTTTCCACAACAAGGAAGATTTCCAAAATACAGGTCCTTTCTTATTTGTTATTTTAAGCAAAACACTTTAGACTCCACCAACTTTAAACTGACAGGTGAACACTGAAGCATCGCTTTGCCCCAACTCCAGCAAGATTTAATTTACTACTGTATAATGTAGCAGTAAGACTCACTCATCACAGAAATTCAGCACGTTCCAGGATCTGTCTTGCACACTACTTCTCAGGGCACAATTCCTAAAGAACTGGTTATTCAGGGTGACTGAATGAGATAGCCAGGCTCAGTCAGAGCTGGAGTAGGATGCAAAACCAAGCATTATCTCTATTAAAATTTCGTCTCAAATGCAGATAGCTGGAAACAATGTTCCTCATGATTGTGGATGCTTTCTAGATATGGAGCAGGATCCAGTGCTCCAGGAGGCACTTTCCTCTGTTAAAAGTATCAAACAATACTGAGGTGCAACATATGCTTTCTTCTTGCTAAAGTATCTGAGAATATAGTTTCTTGTTACAACATCGCCACTATCAAGCCCAGGTATCTTCTCAATCGCACAGAATATCAAGTCTATGACCTCTGTGGGCTTGATCACTTGCACTGAACACATACCTGCTGCCAGCAAGTATTTCACCAATTCAAGATGACCTTCTTGAGCAGCTTCCATCAAAGGTGTTGAGCAGCCAAGTTCTATATCAGCTCCTGCCTTAATAAGGAAGTCAGCAACTTCAGAGAAGCCTCCACAGCACGCCAGGGTAAGGGCTGTCTCCTGTGTTTCTTCTGTCTGTGCATTTATATTTGCCCCTGGGAAGGGAAACAAAACAAACGTTACTGGTCTGGCCAGACACGGGGTGGGAAGGTGAATGCTCATCCTCCCAAAGTTTGGGGGGCTTTGTTCTGTGGGGACAGCAGCGACATCAGAGCAATGTGATGGCAAAGGATCACGCTGTGCCCTTCCCAACGGGATCTCACCCTGTGCCAGCAGCAAGGCCACCATCTCCTCGTGGCCCTCGCGGGCAGCCTCCATCAGAGGTGTGTAACCTTCATCATTGACCTCCTCCAGGTTGGCTCCCCGCTCGATCAGAAGAGCTGCCAACTCCACGTGCCCACCACAGGCAGCCAGAGTGAGCGGGGACTCGAAGGAATCCGCGGGCATGTTCACTTGGGCACCACTGTCCAACAGCAAACGTGCCACCTCCACGTGTCCGTCCTGCAAAGCAAAGGGGAACCCGGGGTCAGGCATCAGGGAAGGCACTTGATGCTGTAGTCCAAAACACAACCATACTAGTTCAGAAAATGACCCTAGAAAGACAGAACCTTTTACTTATGACGGTTCAATTATGACAGTTACTGTAATACTTGGATTTAACTGACACTTAGGTTTCCACCTACACCTAAATTAGGTGTAAATGCATGAGGGAAAAAGAGCTAGATATATGTTGGGGTTTTCTTCTTTCTTAAAAATTACAGGATAAGACTTTCTTAAATATCCAGCACAACCTCTGGGACACAACAGTAATAGAGACAGCAAACAAGCAACCACTCCATGACTAAACCTCAAAACAAGCAGTAGAAAAAAAGATTTTCTCTGTAGTTGATTCACAGATTCTACAGACAAAAAAACCCCAACTTATAAAGCTCAGAATTCCACTAATTCCCAAAATTAAAGAATTTCTTCTGCATTAACAGCAGCAACTTCAAATGAACTACTGGTTCATCATTCTGAACTGTCAGCCAGTAACTCAAACAGGTAACACAGAGCTACAGGAAAGGGGGTAAAGAGGGAGATCAAACATGCACCTCCCATCAGTACTTAAGTTCACCATGAATCAGGTCATACATAACCTGAGATTGACAACAATCAAGGCTGCACATTAAAGACAGGCTGTTGTTCTCAGAGAGTCTGGCTAAGAGCCAACAGTCACCTCATAAAGGCATTACCCTGAGTGTGGCACTGTCCTGACCCAAACACACCACAGCTGTGAGGCACTTCTGACAGAACTGCTGATCAGACACCAGGCACCTCAGGGTCCTGTACCTGCCACATCCATCAGATGGAAAGGGGTGAAGGCTGGGAACAGCCACAACAACGTGGTGGATTTTTCCCTTCTGCAAGGCTGCAGCCAAATGATAACAAGGAACAAATTCCTTGTTATGGAGCTGGGACTTCAAAGGCTCAGTTTCCTCTCTGTTGCTTTTAAAGGTCAATACACAGTCTGTAGAGTCAGAACACCTAGTCTGAAACACCTAAGAGCTAAAAACATGCAGACAAACCTCACGACTGTCTTGCCCAAGCGAGGTACTTCACAGCCTGCAAGTCAAGCCAGTGCTCTGATTGTTTCACCAGGAAAGGAAAAAGAAGGGCAACAAAAAACCCAACCTAACAGAACAGTGGGCTGATGAAACCTTTAGTCTGTAGTCATGCTGCAATCTCCTTTAGGTGACAGCACATACCCACTGCAACTGCGTCCTTCTGAATTCCTTTTTGGCACCAGGCTCTGCTACAGGGAAGACTATTCAGGGATACTATTACCAGCCCGCTATGGGAAGACTTGGACACAGCTCACCATGTTATAATCTGACCTTGGTCTCTTGCATCATCACCTCACAACTGCACTGAAAGAACACTTGATCCTCCAGCTCTAGAAAGCCTGGAGGAACACTGCAGCCTGTCTTCTAAGGATTACAGGCTCCTGGGAGCAAATTCTGTTTCCCCCTCTTCGCTGTGCTTCCTATGGAAACAAGGTCCTTGTTCTTCCTTCAAAGAAGTTCCCCAGCTCAGAGAGCACATAAAAGGTCACCCAAGGTCTGGGTAAAAATGGTTGCAGACATGCTTTGACACAGCAGTGCATGTTTTATGAAGATGATGCTCTTGGATTGGGAATTTTTTACTCAGTGGATGCTTTGCAATTAGGAGTTGGCCAAGAACTGAATGACTTTTGAAAATAAAACCGTAGGTAAAAAGAAAAACCTCACAACCCCATTTACAGAAATCTAGAAGAAAGCAAGTCATCTCTTCATGCAAAACACTTCCTGCAGTGGTGAAAGAACAAGAGTAAGGCATGAATCCTCCAGCTCAGTGCACTTCTGGAAGGGTCATTCCATGATACTCTGAGACACCTTATTTATAAAGACAAAGGTGGGAATGTAACACTTATGCTTTAAAAAAATAGTGACTTGGGCTCAACCTCCTATTTCACTGCACTGCAGATTAATCACTCTTACACTTCACACAGGGAGCACTGAAAAAAACCCACATTACTCCTCCCCAAAATTACAATATTTTTTCCTTGTGAGACTGAGAAGCTGTGGGAGCCACAGTAAAGCCTTTCTTACAATAACAACACACACCCTCCCCTGCAGCCCCCAATTGTTAGCAGAGGCTCACTTTATCACCTCTTGCATTCCTCTCTCCCAGAGGAGGGAGCAGTACAAACACAGGTATTTACCATGCAGGCCTCCATCAGCGCCGTGTGCATCTCGTCTGTTTTGTGTTCCTGATCAGCTCCAGCTTCAAGCAAAAAACGAACCATATCTAAATGGCCTTCAAATGAAACACATCGAAACAAATGAGCATTTCACAGTGTCAGCTTTTAGTAGTACAGACAATACACTGAATGAAGCAATTCAGATTTTCATAGTTTGCTATTACAATCTTTACACATTATAATTGGCAAACTTCAAACAGCCTTTCCCAAAAATACTGCTCAGCTGACAGTGTTTTTAAAAGCTTCTGTTGAACTTTACCAAAACGTTTTTTCAACTCAATTACAGCTTATGTCATTTCAGGCTTTGCCCCTTACAAATTTTTATCATCTCAATGAGCATCCTCCTCCAAGGCAAGACTTAGTCTTCCATAAACTGACAGGAAAACAAGGTAGTTCAACTGTCTTGCCAAAGATAACACAGGACATCTCTAGTCAATGAAGATTTCAGATTCCATCACTCTGTTAAGTTTTAGGTCACAAGAAACAAGAATGATGCTCTGACACATCCAGGAGTGTTGTCACTGGAATTTCTCTGTAAGGAACTACCATATGCTGCAGGAAAGCCATGACAAATCCAGGTGCAAGTTTTCACATGGGTTATACATAGTATGTGTCCTCCAATTCCAATCACAAAGGCAAATCACCTAAAGTTACTATGATAATAATCCACATCCTTAGAGTTTCTATTTATACAAAAGCAATTGTTGGAAAACAAACCTTGGAAGCACAACGGATTACCACTGCACTCTTACTTTATATAGAAGCTTTAAATAAAAGCTTTAAGCAAAAGAAATGAAGTCAAAAGTGCCTAGAAGTTCATAACCCATAAGAATTCACAGTCATCCTCCAAAATTATACTGAAGGAAAAGAAACCAGTAATAATGGTGGCATTTTCACCCCATTGGGTATTTCTAATGGGGATCACTCGTTCCAACTTCACATTCTATGAAGAACCAACAGAGATGCTTTCAGAATTCACAGGTTGTTGGTGAGGGGAATGTGAATGAAATAGGGAATGTGGTAGTGGGGGGAGTGGCAGTGTGTCAAAGCACCAGTTTGGACACAGCCAGTTAAAAGTTTTCATCTGCAACGTGTCAAACACACGTCCATCACATCGGGACACAAGCACAGACTTAGCATCACTTCGCCATGGATGAGCATTTTGTTATACTGAGTTTAAAAGCAAAACCCAGTACTCCAAAACTCTCAAGAAAATACTCCAAGTATGGCTGGAAGCTTTAGCTAGACGAATCCTAGCAAATAAATTCAAAGAAAACCACAAAACAAGGCAAGAGACAATACCTTTATAGCATGCGAGTGTAAGTGCACTTTCTTTGAACTCGTTGGAGTGAGTGTTGATTCCTGCACCGTATTCCAGCAATACTCTGGCAACCTCGACATGCCCTGCACTGGCTGCTTCCATCAGGGGGGTGTGTCCATTCTCATTGTGGTCTTCTATGTTAGCACCAGCTTTCAGTAGCACCTTCACTATGTCCACAAAGCCCCCGGCACAGGCGTACGTGAGAGCCGTGTTCCCTGCAGAGAAGGACTTTGCATGAGAGCCCCTTCCATCACATCAGCATTTAAAACTCTGGTTAAATCCTGTCTTAATATCAACACAATCCAGCTGCAGGTTAATGCCCTCAGCAAGGTTAGTTAAGCTGTGATCAAGCACCAGCAATGTAGAGAACATTCAATGCTCCAAGAATTGTAACCCCTCTTTGGTAAAAAGCACCAGGCAGAAACAACTTGTCTTGATTGGATGTGTCTTACTGGGTAATTTTGGATTGTATGAATGAGAAAAGCTAAATTTCATGTATTTTTCTGGTTATCTAACACCACAGTGGTTTTCACTGCTTTCCATTAGAGTTTATGTTAAAAACCATCTTTAATAATGGGCAGTTAATACCCTAAACATGTCTGCTGTGGATCTGGCCTATTCTTAAGTTTCTGTCACGTTTTCTTGTGAATGAAAGTGTCAGACAAAAACAGGGCTTAAGACAGCAGTCTTACTAACTGCTCAGTTACCTGTGGAGGACTGTGCATTGACGTCTGCACAGTGGACAAGGAGGAGTTTGACAATATCCACGTAGCCCCCGCTGGCAGCTGCCATCAAGGGAGTGATGTCGCCCTTATTCCCTCGATCCTCGACGTTGGCGTGCATTGCCAGCAGCACCTGGGAGAAAGTTCACCCCAATCAGTAAAGTGTAACACCAACCTTCTGCTTTTAGTTGTCACAGGGCAACTCGCTGACCAGAGTGACAGCACAGGAACTGTCACTTGCATTAATGACCAGAGCACCCAGGGGTCAAGCTCAGAGGTGAACAGTTCTCTCCCTGTCTTCTGATCTGGCACCAAAACACAAAGCTTTTTGAGCTCTCACTTTCTGAGAACTATCACCTGAACATCATCAAGGCAGCACAAATTCTGCCCTTACATACAGAAGCAATACAGCCCCAAAATTAACAGAAATTAATGCAGTGTTGATAAAAATGTGATTAAAAAAAAAAAAGGATTGTGTGACTGACACATGAGCTTTTAGAAGGGAACCAATTGTAGTATTTGGGTTTGCTGCTATTTTAGATCCTCTTGCTTGGCAGAACAGCTGAACTGCATCTAGAACAATGCCAGAAAAGTAGATGCATCATAAAACATAAGATTCATTCCTCAGATAAGTCCCTTCAACCTAAAGGCACATATGACTGCATTTTCCATTAAAAAAACCAAGCAATAACTGGAAACCCCCATAACAAGCTGCACTGACTTATATTCTAAATAATAAAAAATTATAATAACCAGAAGGACTAAAACATCTGCCTATCAAAGAGGCCCCTCAGACAAAGGTTTAGTCTTGTATTTGTTACTTACTTGTGCCAATTCATAATATCCTGCTGAACAGGCCAAGCAAAGGAGACTCTCCCCTTCTTCAGTGTGTTCATTTACGCTTCGTCCTTCATCCAGCAGCTTCCGGACAGCGTTGACATCCCCATCGGAACACGCCTCTGCCAGACTGCGGCTGGAAGAGCAGTCACCACACAGTCAGCTCAAAATACACCTGCAATAGCTGGGCAGCTTCCTCGGGCAAGGAGGAAGCCTTTAAGGAAAGACTTAGGACATGAATACTAAGCATGACTCAAAAGTACACCTTACAGATATATATTTTTTAAATAAAGTGTATATATATATATATATATATATATACAC
>NW_016690301.1:3549983-3562387 GCF_001604755.1 Lepidothrix coronata | reverse complement strand
CAGGAGCAAACCCCTCTGATGCTATTCCCACTTCAGGGCACGCCAGACCCACGTGACAAAGTGCTGACTGCAGGAGCCAAGGCAAATGCCTACTACAGACAAAGCCAAAAATCAAGCAGTCAAGTATCAGAGACCACTAATATGAATATTGCACCCAGACAAATGTCTGACCCTCATCCCTCCTGTTCTGGGACAATTTCCTTCTCTGCACTAGCCCAAAGCTTTTTTTTTTACTTGAAAACACCAGTTTTCATGAGAAAGAGCCTTACATTAGCTAATGACACCTTAGAGGAAGAAAGGATGGAGCCTTACAGAAGTTTACTGTGTTTCTTTTCATGCACTATTAAAAGCACATTAAGAAAGTTTTCAGAGGATGAAATAAGGGAGTAACAACACAAACTCTACTGGAACACTACTAACTCCTCCTCAAAAAGAATAAATCTGTAAGAGGTAATTACAAGCTAAGAGTTAGAAGGAAAAGACAGAACAAACCCCAAGTTCTTGGAATCAAACAATTTAGAAGTCTATAATCACGATTTTAACCATCACTAACCTCTGGAGAGAATTGCTGTTTCCCCTGAGACATAGGAAAGGACACTAAACCAACCTTGGAAAAGGTGAACTGAGCTTCAGTTTATTTCAAATCAAGTCACCTCTCCTTTACATCTTTTTCTGTACCAAAAAAAAAAAGGTCTAACAGCAAAGACAACTATTCTTTCAGTCCTCAGAGAGGCATCCTATCAGGTCTCATGAACTTGTCCACTGGACTATGTCCAACCTGTTTAAATGCTCCCTGACCTGACACTAATCCAAGACAAGCTGTCCTTAGTCCAGACCTTCCCAATCATCTCAGGAGCTTGGGATTCCTGAAAGTACATCTCACCAGTGAAGCTCAAGGCCAAGGCAGTATTCCCTGTCACTGGGTCCCCCGTCATACTCTGAGGCATATTTTTGATCCTAGGTCTGAAGTTCAACAGAAGTTCAACAGGATATGCAGTCACACCATCCCAACAGTTTCAGAACTATTTGCATCACCCCAGAAAACACCTCAGGACCCCTGGGGATGTTGTGGAATTACCACAGTGGAGGAAAACCTTTGTGACAAAGAACAAACCTGCAGTTCTGTCATAGTGGGAGTTAAAGGCTCTTCTCATTACCAGTTACCAAAAGTTATCACATAGTACAGTTTCACTTTCCCTTAAGTTCCTGAGCAAGATCCTGGGGAAAAAAATCACTGCCCTGCAAGTGTCCTCTTTCCTGCAGTGTTCTCTTTCCACTTCTAACACAATGAATTAAGTTCACTAGTTTCCCACAAAGTGTGCTGAGGCAGTAATTAGAAAGCAATCACCCTCTCTTCTACAGCTAAGAATTTAACCCTTTTTTGACAAAGAAATCAACTGTCTGACCCAGAGATTAGCTCAGTTGGTCAGAGCATGGTGCTAATAACACCGAGGTTGTGGGTTAGATTCCTGTATGGGCCATTCACTTAAGAGCAGGACTCGATGATCCCTGTGGGTCCCTTCCAACTCAAAATACTCTGTGAAATTTCTGTCTGGCACACAGAAAGAGCAGCATGTTAGAAAGCACCACTTTTTTGCACTTCTCTCTCACCCTACGAAGCCAATAACCTGACGGGACAGCAGTTACACCCTCAGATCCAACACCTTCGCTTCTGCCAGTGGCGGAGCGGACACGTTACCAAGCACTAACGATAAAATAAACTGAACTGGAAATAAAAAAACACAAACCGTAGTTGGGAAGTTGGGGGTGGTGGAGGGGGATCAGTACGTACTTGTCCACTTGTCCTGTGTTGTGGTTGTTCTCGGCCCTCATCCGCGTCAGCGCCGCCGCCGCCTCGTCCAGCGCGCAGCTGACCGAGGACGTCAGTCTCCGGAGAACCTCGGGATCTGCGAAGGCTTTGCCATCGGCAGTGGACAATTTACCAATTCCTTCAGTGCACCACCGTTCATCAGTCGGGTTAGTAGGGAAGTCACACAAAAGAAACGCAGAGACACTCGTTTAGAGTTCAGCCACATGCACTATTAGTTACAAATTGTTCGCGAACATGCCAGAAAAATCAGCTGCTTAAAACCAACTGCTGACTTTTAAACAACACCTGAACATTTAATTAACTATAATACAAGAGAAAAAAACCCACTATTTTTCAGCTGGCAGCTTTGTTACTTGTCTCCAACTTACGCCTTTGAAGAATTTAAGGAAAAAAAAAAAATCCTATCAGGGGAGTAAGGATAAATTCAGGTATGAAACCCAAAACCAGAAGTCTGTGAAACAGGTATTACTCCCCAGGCTTGGTTTAATATTTTCTGACTGCAAAGAGTTTTTCAATTTATTTATTTAGGTTTTTTTAATTTATTATGCCTTTCCCACCCAATTCCACCCAAGATGAAGCAGACTAAGCTCTAATTTACCTTTTTAGTTCCTTTTTTTGCAGTGTAGGAAAAAGCTTTTAAAAGTTATTAGCCTAAATTCCCAATAATTTACCACTCTAAATTGCCCAGCTTTAGCTACAGGAACAAAAATTACTAAATGAAATTTCAAATATTTTAAGTATAATTGAAATCAATGCCCCTCCTACACAGATATCACACAGTAGAAATGCTTAGATTCGAGGAACTTTCACAACCATTTCGTTGCTCAAGTTTTACTCCACGCAGGTTTTACCCCATATAGTTCAGCACAGCCTATTTAACATGTGCAAACATCACTTCAGGGTAAGTAGGGTTTATATCTTCATGTACAAATGTTCAAATAGTGCAAACACGCCCCTCCACACCCCCCAAAACTCCAAATCAATTGATTTCACGTGCTACAAAAAACCAAATGGTTACTAGTTTATAGATTAGCCACCTTCCCCAGTGATGAGTGAAACTTCAATCCCTTAGCTGTTAAAGAGGGTCCAGTTAGATATAAATCTCAGAAATAAGGCATCTTGTCCCTCAGAAGATTTGCTATTTGGTATGTGCATCTCTCTGCAGGTTTGATTTATGCCACATCTCCCACAACCCAGCTTGTCATTCTTACACAATAAGTGCCAAAATTCCATTTTGAATTTGTACATTGTTTTCAGACCATGTATTGCCCCAGTTTGAGAGCCTCCAATTTGTTCCTCATTAACATAAGAATCGATACTTACCAAATTTCTCCACCCTAAAACACTTTAGGCCAGCACACACCAGGCACTCTGTGCTCCAAGTGCTGGCTTACAGTACTGGAACATGGTGGTGCTGGAAATGATGGAGAGTCCCTATCCCGCCATTGAGACAGACGCTTCCCAAGGGATTCAGGAGTTTACTTGGCTGATGGAAACTAAGGTTGAGATGAACTGCTTAAGAGACTTGCTCATATCACAGAATCATAGAATCAACTGGGTTGGAAAAGATGTCGGAGATCATCCAGTCCAACCCTTGATCCAACCCCACCGTGCTTCCCAGCCCATGGCACTGATGCCACATCCAGTCTCACCTCAAACACCTCCAGGGACGGTGACTCCACCCCCTCCCTGCCCAGCCCATTCCAATGGCTGAGCACTCTCTCCATAAAAAATTTCTTCCTAATATCCAACCTAAACCTCCCCTGGCACAGCTGAAGACCCAGCCCTCTTGTCCTACTGCTGGTTCCTGGGAGAAGAGACCAACCCCCACCTGGCCACAACCTCCCGTCAGGGGGTTGCAGAGAGTGAGGAGGTCTCCCCTGAGCCTCCTCTTCTCCAAGCTGAGCCCCCCCAGCTCCCTCAGCCTCTCCTCTTGGGACTTGTGCTCCAGTCCCTTCACCAGCCTCGTTGCTCTTCTCTGGAGCTGCTCCAGCACCTCAATGTCCTTGCTACCTCCCTGGTTTCAACATCCTACCTCTGGATTGCTTCAGCATTGTCAAGGGGCTATGAAAAACAATTTATAACAAATGACCCACTCCACAATAAAGTGCGAAATTACAGCTCGATCTGTCCGCTCCATCTGTCTGGGGTTGGAAGCCTGGCTAGTGCAGAGCAATCCAAGCACAGAGAAGTGAGGCCATGGACTCTCTGAAGAGTCCCTTCCACCTCCAAACTGTTGATGCCATTACCCTTCCAGCCACCGCTGTTAAATATAGCGAGGTTATAAACAACAAGCCTCAAATGCCACAGCTCACGCCTCACAAATTAGTGCAAAGTGAATTTGCTGGTGGTGTGAAGGGGATGGAAGTGCTGCTGGCTCTGCAGTTGGGGCAGGTGGGACTGGGGGACAGTCGCTGCAAGACTCTCTCAGGACACTGATTTGGTATCAAACACAGAGAAAGTGAATAGTTTTTACACAGCTCTGCTTCCCCAGGACAGCTCCCAGAGTGACTGCTGGGATGTTTACACAAGCTATTTCTGGTGGCAGTGCTGGCTTACACCGGCTTGCAGGGAACATAAAGTAATGCTGGAGGAAAGACAAAGAATTGAGTCTTCACAACCCAGCACTGAGGGCTCGTCTGGGACTGCGGCGGCCGAAGCTGAACACCCTGGTGAGCAACATGGAAAAGTACTCGAGAGAAACCCACAGGACCCCTGAGCAAAGGCTGGAAAGGGGTGATTCAGCTTACAAGGAGCAACATCACTACACTTTCCCTCCACTTAGAAGAGACTCACTGAAGGAGCTGTTAAGAGCCCTACTGCTGGCAAAAGAAGTGGAAGATGCAAAGTCCACTGAAAAGAAACCAACCCAGAGAAACCACCAAAACACCACCACCAAAACCTGTCACAAAGCAAAAGCTGAAGTGGTTATCTGAAACTACACTGGGTATCTCCATTATGGCAGATCACCAAGGCAGTAGGTCAGACAGGTTGCCCAGACAAGCAGAACCTACACTTGATACCCTCTCCATTTTAAAAGTTGAAGTATTTATACCCAGGATTTCTGAAGGCAGAAGTCACACCACAGACCTCAGTCCTGTGTCCAGTAAAGACAAATGAACTTCACCCACTGCAGAGCTCCTGTTTTCATGGATTACTGCTGGTGGTCTCCTGGAGGACTCATCAATCACAGATCACTGGCTCTTCCTTCTGGCAAGTCAAAGTGCACTTCCAGCTCACTCCAGATTAAAAAAAGGAGCTACAACCACTCCAAGACCTTTTGGAGGGTAAGTGGAAAATACTTTTTATTTACCTCACCAACTAGAACTCAACCCAGGTGCCACCCCCAGCTCTTTGTTTCATACTTTCTTTGCATTGTATGTGCCCAAACTAATCAACAGCCACAGAAGAAATCAGAGCAGACATTTGTTTGGCTGAATGGAGTCAAAGGGAGCCAGGCTACAAGAATTACCACTGCAGACACCCATTCATTCAGTCACTCATTCATTCACTCCCCTTCCACAGTATATATCTCATTAATTGATCCATTTTTACTTTGCTATGATTTAGGATGACTATGCCAGAATTCCCACGCTGTAATGCTCAGGTATCTTTTAATCTCTAATGTAATTATTTTCATGTCCACTTCATAACCATTTGCTCTTGTGTCACCCTCATACACACAGGGACTGCAACAGTCTGATTTATGTGCAGGTACTGGACCAAAACTGTTCTTGCCTCCTCCCACCAACAAATAAGAAAACATCCTCAGGACCATTCTGCCCACTCTTGCACACAAGTGATCACGATTTCTCACATTATTCCAGGCTCACTAGTGTGTTACTGATCTGATATTACCTGAACTGAACCCAGTGTCTGACATTCTGTGCTTCCTGGGGGGTAATGGAATACCTTCAGGAACACAAGCCACCACAGAGGTTGCAATACCATCTTTTCATGGACTGATCACTGTTGCAGGATAAGTCTGGAAAGAATATATGGGAGCTACAGTTTTTTACTGAGAACAGTCCACAGTCATTAACCCTATGGAGATGGTGACATTCCTAATGCACAGTTACAGCTTACCACTAAAATTATGGACAGCACATTCATAACCAAGCCAAAAGGAAGTGCCTTTATACAAGATGAGCTGCCATGCAAAGGCCAAAAAGGTAAATTTGAAAATAGCTTAGACAGAATTACTGTAAAGCCTGAGCCTTCTGCCAAGCTAAGAACAGTGTCCCTGAACATCACTATTTAAAGGCATTCCTGAAGAACAGACAACTGGAAGGACAGAGAGAGGAGAGACTATCACCCATACTGTGATTTTGCTGCTTTTCCCTCAAATGTGCACAGCCCATGCAGGGCCCACAGAGGCAGACACACCTTCACATCCTCTGTTGTGGGGCAGTTCTTCAGCTGAACAGCTGCTGCTGAAGCCACGTGCCAGTGTGTTCCCAAAGCCTGGCAGGAACAAGGCCAGCAGCACCATCCAACAATGGAAGAGAGAACTCTCAAATGTCCCTGGCACAGGTTGCCCAGAGAAGCTGTGGCTGCCCCATCCCTGGAAGTGTCCAAGGCCAGGTTGGGCGGGGCTTGGAGCAACCTGGGCTGGTGGAAGGTGTCCCGTGGCAGGGGTGTGGAACAAGATGACTTTTGAAGGTCACTTCCAACCCAAAAATTATCCTATGACTCTAAGAGTCTCCTCTGACTGGTAATATATAGACCTGGCTCCTCCCCATCCAACACATCAACACACAGGCTGTAGATCTCTAAACTGGACAGAAAAGTAAGAATTCCAAGATCTGCAAGCAGATTAGTCCTTCTGTTGGGCCACAAAACGCTAATTCTACAGTACACAGATTTAGGCTGCATCTGAATAGGGTACTTCACCAGTTTAAATAAGTCAACAATTCTGCAGCTGAACAGAGATGAAATGTGCAGTACAACCAACTCCTGTGTAACCAGGCTGAGGCTGGAGCAGGTGACTTTTGTTCCTAAAGCTACTATGGCACACGAAGGAACTCAGTGGCAGTCGGTGCCAGATGTTCCACACCTTAATGCCATATTACTGAACTATTTAAATTAGCCTGAACTTGATTACAGAGGTGTATTAGAACAAGAAGCTCCCCTTTCAAGGGAAAAGCTTGCTCATCCGATACACACCTATAACCAAAACTCCAATTTCCTTGTTGACTTTCAGACTCACCAGGATATTCCCACCTTGCCACTACCAAGGTGAGAGTTTTAAGGTGACCTGAAACGAGCTGGTAATTTCTCAGTGTGATCTGAGTTTCACATGTCAGACACAGAGACACCACCTCAGAAAAACTGCAACACAGGCAGGTTTTTATCTTCAGAAAACACACAGTGAAGTCCCTCATAGAACATATACTTTGGACATCAAAGGAGACTGCTCCAAAGAGATCAATATCCAAGTGTAAATGGTAATGTCCAATGATTCTCACAAAACCCTGCAGAGTCAGGGGTGATTATGTTCCATTCAGAGGAACTGAGAAGTTCTAGACTGTCAAAAACAACTGCTACAGTTTTATGCCAACAAGCAGTGACTCTGCCAGAACAATATTAACTCCAGCACATCACAGGTGCCACCACAAGCCAAGAAGGCAAGAAGCAGGACTGAGCATACCCTGTCCTATAAGGTCTCAGGTGGCTAATTCCCCATACAACTAACAAAAATCTGATGATGTCAAAATAAATTTCCCAACCCCCAGCTTCATTGTACATCAGTTTCAGAGCCAGAGAACTAAATTAGAGCATTGTCAGTACACCCGTCAAGACCCACATTGTTTTTGCATTAATATATCTAATTTACAGCATCAGAATGAGGGACATAAATGTATTTACAATTTTTGAATGCATTTTAAATATTTACGTGTGGTTTACTGTATTCTGATTGCTCAGAATAAAGTCCTCAAGGAAAAGGTCACACATTGAGTAGCACTCTTCAGATAAAGGAATTAGAAAATACTAATAATTTATTCTAGTCTACTCATCTTCTAAAATTCATATGCTTTAAAAAAAATCTAAGATAAAGTGCTGTTAAAAAATGTAATTTACACTCAGTTAAAAAATATCAGAGTTAGAGGGAAAGTTTACTTGTGTAAGGAAAACAGCTGTTTAAAGTGAGAGAATAGCCTGAGTGATGCCATTTGCCCTTGAAAACAAACTTCTTTAATAAAGCTGTTAAAGTGTAAAACCCTCTTTACTAAGTTAAGCACCCTATACTTAAGTTTCTTTGTGATTCTGGTGCACCTTTGAAGAGTTCACACTATTTACAGACTCAATGAAGTACCCAGGATCACGTGTAAAAGGAGACCTTCAGCAGCTTGTAATCTCAGGATGCAGCAACAAGAATCTCACTGGCATCTAGATCACCCACATAAAACAAAAACAATCCCCCCCCAACAACAAAAAACCAGCAAACCCAAGCCCAACCAGTTACTTCAGACACCACACTCGACTCTCTGTATTGCTAATATTGCTACATATAATATTGCTAATATTATATGTATAATGAGACAACCCCTGCTCAGGAATAGGCAGTTCTACCTTACCTTTCAAAAAAACCACATTTGACATCGATTTTCCACCACACAAGTCCTCTCCTGGCACAGCTGCCCTTAACATTGGTAGTGAGCTGCCTTTTACCATAAGCTCTATTTTACCTCGTGTTTTGCTTCTCCAAGCGGAGCACCTGGAGTGAAAAAAGAACAGTGTTGCCCATGGGCAGCACCAGCGATCAGAGGATGATAAACTGAGCAGCTCAGGCACTTGGTGCCAATCCGAGAGCAGAAAAGCCCAGCCAAACTCCTGGAGTAAGTCTTTGCCAGCTTTCAAATCACAATAAAAGAACTGTCCTGCAAAAACAGTTCTGCTGGATTAAGGTGACACCAGGAGCTGACACTGGTGGCCCAAAGCAAACATCTGTTACTGTGCAAGTTGTGCCCCCAACTTCAGACCCAAAGGATGCAACAACCATCAGACAATTTTAAAAAATACTATTTAAAATCCTGGCACGTCCGAAACACGCCCTGAAAACGGCAAAACACTTGTAAAAATGGACCAACTGGGTTTCCCTGGAGAGGAACAAAGTGGCAAATCCCAAATTCCTTAGCAGAGGAAACCTGCCAGGGAAAGACACTACACGAACATCAGCAACCACAGACTGAGAATAAACATTTTTATTATGTAATGCTGAATTATTTAGACCACAACCAACTAAACCTCACATAAGTTTTACACCCCCCCAATGGTGTTTTTTTGCTTAGCTGACCACATTTCAAAATTCTTTGCAAGTTCTCACTTCGAGGACATTTTTTGAGAAAAGCATTAACCAGAACGTTTCTGTTTCTCAGTGGGTCACTCCAACATCACTCCCAGGCAGGGAGCAGTGATTTGATATGGTAGGGATTATTTTAGGGATTATTTTAGCTTTGTTTTCTAAAACACTAAGAAAACTACACTGAGGCTTTCAGTCTTTCCAAGCCAAGACTCGTTACCACTGACTATCACAGTTATGGTCTGATCTCAGCTCCAGTGCACTGAAAACTCACTGTGCCCCCACCAGTAACTGCACTGCACACAAGAATTTATCCTTTTATATACGTGTGATACAAACTCTGACTGTGAAACTGTATTTCCCCCCGTCTCACCGAGTGCATGGCACAAACAGAACTCACTGGCTGCAATTTTTATTTTTCTTCTTCTCAATTAGTATTTGGACATGCTAAATAAACCTCATTTAGCATGAAATTAAGAGCTGCAGCTTGAGGGTTTGGTTCTTTTTTTTTTTAAATTTTATTAATTAGCATTTTACATTATTTCGTGTGTCGCCATCACAGTTCCCCAAAGATTTTGAGAGCAGCTGAATTCTCAGTTGCTACAAATCAGATTCCTGACAGCAAAGTGTGACACCCAAAAATGACATTTACCATGCAATCTGAAAAATCACATTCAGATAATTTTCTGGCAAAAGCAGAAATTTATTCCCCTGGATAATGTTTCATGGTCTTGACCTCAAAATATCCCTTTCTTCACAAATTCACACTCTTAAAAATAACAGGAACTCCCCCACAATATCCACTATATCCAAAAGGTATTTTCTATCCAATAGAAAGGGGATGTCTGATAAAAAGCATCACTACACCCAGACATAATTGGAGAAAACCACCTTTCATTCCAGCTTCCAATTTTCACTTACTTGACACTGCAAACTCTTAATATTATATTTGCATTTGCATCTATTTCAGTGCAGTTGCCAGAACAGGAACCAGTAATCTCCATCGCATTCTCTCCACTCTCCAGCACAGCAGCTGTAGCAGTGAGATTTTTCCCTTTCCAAAATCAAAAGCCAGGAAGTACTTCTCCAGCTACAATTAGTTCTTACTGCTATTTCAGTAGCATTTTGATGACAAGGGTTCCCTTTTCGGGATCATCTCCTTTTACATCAGTGTGCTCAGATACCTCAGAATGTGAAAACTAATTTTAAATCCCACACAAACACGGATCCTTGATTAACGGGGTCGATATCTGTCAACATTTCTTTTGAGAAATTAGATTCGTTGGGTTTCAATTTAGAAATTTTGATTTCAATTTAGTCTCACGTCACTTCGATATCAGGTTACCCAGTCAGGTGATTCACCACCTCAGCCACGAGCTTTCATTTTCATTAAAGCTTGGAAGCCCCACAAGCAAATTCAGCAATGAAAACCATCTCCACACAGACTTACAGATGTTTCTAGCAAAATCCCAATCTCCCCAAATAGTTTGTAGTTCCATTTAATTCCTCTCCCCCAGTCCAATCCACCCATTTCCTTTGTTTTCCAAATGCAAGGAAAAATACAGGTATTTGACAGATATGGAATACCACACATATTTTAGCTTAAAATATTGAAATAAGAGATTAGTTTAAACCTTGTAGCAGCGTTGTTACCACGTGAGACTTCAAAAGGAAAGAATAATACCAGAAGAGTTATCCATATAATTATCTTCTCATACTCATCCTATTTAAAATCCTCACCATGCCAGACTTTGCTACACCCTAACTCTCCATTTTTCTGCCAGTTTGGTTTTTCCCAGACTTTTATCAGCACAGCAAGGTGACTCTGACCAGGAAAGTGCCTTTCTAGACAGCACCTGAACTGGCAAGGGAAGAGAAAACCACGGAGCCAGGAACAGAAGATTCCTGCCTGATCCTGACCTTACCCAGCTCACAAACCTTCCCTGTGTCACTCACTCACAATGCCCTGATGTTTATGCTTCCTAATCCAGGATCTTGACAAAGAAACTCAATCTTTCCATTTTTCAAGGCGTTTTTTCTATTAAATCCCCACAGAGACACATTTGCCTTGCTACAAGGTGACAAGTTCCCAGACACCATCCTCAGCACTGCTCATTCCTTACAGGAACCACAACTTTCACCACATTATGTGCATAAAATCATGCTAATCACTCAAGCAAATGCACTTTGATCCTACCTACATGCAATACGCATAATATGGAAGCATCATGGATTACTCTGGTGTCATGATGCACTTCAGCAGCAGCAAACAGCTTTTGCACCCATCTCTCTGCAGAGGAGCATCTGGGAGAGATCTCTGAGTTTTGGGTTACCTTGTGCCCTAAAGCTTCAATGAGGACAAAAGCAATATCACAATGAAAACTATTTCCAGCTCTGTCTGAGAGTAACAGCTAATTCTACCAGTTCCAGTAAATGGGGTTTCCTCTGGTTTGGGCTTTTTTTTCTTCCCCCCCCCCCTTTTTTTTTTTTTTTAATGAATAGAACTTTTACCCATTGGCCTCCTTCCCAACTTGCTTTTGGTTTTGTAAGAAAATTTCAGAGAAATATTCAGAACACGATGCTGACTTTAATCCAAATTAAAAGGACAAGGATGGGATTAAGCAGTAGTTTATAAACACCTACATGAGTCTGAAAAACCTGAATTTGTTTAGGTGCTTTGCTGGGATTAAATGGGAGGTACTGGACAGCACAGTTCAATAGGAGCTTAGCACTTCATTTTGGACTTTTTTTTTGAATGACCAAGTCAGGGATTTTTTTTTTTTAAGGTTTTTTTTTTTTCCACCCTTAACACAGATAAAAGCCAGAAAGATCTGCCAGGGCAGCAAAATCATACTTGGGTGCCTGATGGCTTTTCCCTTGCCAACCTTTTTGTCCTTCCCTCACCACCTCCTCCTGCAAGAATCCTGCAACAATCCCGCAACACCTTTCCCAGGGCCACAGCAGTGTACAAACTAAAGTGTATAAACTGCATTTATACACTTAAAACAAATGCTCTGCTGGTTGTATCAGGCTCCTGCACTGCTGTGATTAGCTAAGGGAAAACTTCAGCCACAGGCGGAATTGTTGGCCTGGCTTTGTTTGGCTTTAAACTGGACACAGTTAAACGGCAGCATCAGCACATCTCCCAGTCACCTGCTCCCAGTGAGCCCAGTGGAGCGTGAGCTCACACATCCCAGCACATCCCAGCACATCCCAGCACATCCCCAGCACATCCCCAGCACATCCCCAGCACATCCCCAGCACATCCCC
>NW_016690301.1:3524244-3549710 GCF_001604755.1 Lepidothrix coronata | reverse complement strand
ACCCCAAGTCACTCTCTGGGAATTTATTTTAAGTTGAGGTTGAAGTGTGTGCAATATTTACCCACACAACTAGAGAGGTGACAACTCGGAAAATTGTCCAGGAAGCAGAAATCATGAACTCTGTAAGGAAAGCTACAGAATGAATTCCTTACTTTGTGCCATCAAATACGAGAAAATTTACATGTTTTAATTCATTATTTTACAGAAAAATACCATGGATAATGGTAGGCAATTATTCATTTCCTGGTTCTTCGTTTCAGGCCTTATCAAAGAGAAATATTTTCTCACTTCAAGTCTGACAACTGCTTGGCTCCAAGAATCTGAAAGATGCACCTCAAAGAGCTAAGACTGCCACTGAAACATGGGAAGGAGGAACATGGAAATGGCACTGTCCACTGTTGGAGGGTAAGGAGTAAAGAAAAGCCTCACATATCCCTGAGAGACATCAAGAGAAGAAAAACAATTACTCAAGCCAAAGAAGGTGCACAGAATTCCTATTCTTGACTCCTGGCATTCTAACTCAGCCAAATATTTCATGCCTCATCCTCTTTAGGGCTTCTGACCTTTGAAAACAAGTTACCTTACAGACACTCTCATCTATTTAGTGGGGCAAGGAGGAAAGAGTGGAATTACTTTCTGCTTTTTGAGTAACCTAAGGAAAAGTATCACAATCCCTACAGAGCCTGACTCCAGGATATGACCCCCCTGCACAACAGAGGTGCAGGAAGATGAGAACTCAAATAACCTTTGAATGCTATTTATAGGCAAACAGCCCACTTGAACTCTTCTCCAAATTTCTGGCATTCAGTGGGAAACTGAGCCCCAGTGGGCTGTAATTGCCTTCCTGAATCAGAAAGCAGCTCTGACTCAGTACAGTACTGAGTGACTGTCTGGGAAAAAACATCTGAAAATACTATTACATTTTCAAGCAAAGACCTAAGCAAACTTTGAGGGTCAGTAGCATCACTTACTTAACTCAGAAGCCCAGATTTTTAGCCCTCAATTTTTGCAAATTAAGCACAGCAAAACAAGCCAAAATACTGAGTATTTTCAGAGGCTGACCAAGTGCACCACTTCTTCTAAAAAAAGATCACCATGCTAATGGTGCTTAGCAGGCTACTGCATGAATTCATGTTTCAAACTGAACACTTGGGAAACTGAAGACAAAACCCTCTCCTCTGCCTGAAAAGATCCACAGCCTTCCAGTGTACTGTCATCATTACACACATGCTGCATAAGGAAGATCCTGAAGGCAAGGTCTCTGAGAATGCCACAGTAGTTCAGAGCACAAACCCAACAAAAATCAGGGTGCTAAGGTCTTCAGAAAGAAAATACAGAGTTTATTCTACCATGACCCAACTTGAAGAAAGAACACAACCATTTACTGTTAACACCCCTCTACAGGAACAGCCCAGGGGGCTCATCCCATCCTATCTGTGCAGAGAGAAACCATAACAAGCACGAGTCCCATGGAAGGAGTTGCTTCAAATAATGAGTATGGAAAACTCCAGCACATTAAGGTTCTACCAAAGCAAATTTCTTTCATTATTTCCTCCAGGTCTTTGCTCTTAATCCATGCTAAGACTAAAATAAAGTTGTTCTACCTCTTATTCTCTCTGTACAGCTGAGGAGGATCAGGCACTGGGTGTGCTCACTCTAAGTGAAGGCTAATAGCCAAAAGCACAGCCACAGTGCAAGTTTCTCCTTTTTCATTATTAAATCTTCCTACATGTTCCTTTCCCTTTAGAGACTTCCAAAATATGCTGCTTGCTTGGTTTTGGCAATACCAGGCAAAGCCAGCTGGAAGTCAGACCAGGTTGGTTAGAACATTCCTGCTTGCTGTGGTCTTCCTCTGCTACTCCAAAGCCACGTAATTCCTTGAAAGCAGAGAAAGAATTTTAGCCTTTATAATGATTCACAGTCAAGGGGTTTTTTTTGAAGGACATATCCAAAAAGGACTGTCACCAAATATATATACACACACACACACAACACACAGAGGTACACAGGAATAATATTCCTGTGCACACACAGGAATAATCAAAAGCACATACATGAAGTAACTTGTAACAATTCTTCAGATAAGTGTTGGTAGGTTTAAAGTCAAATTCAACTTGCAAACCAAAGGCAAAAGGCAGACAACAAACTGAGATGTATAAACAAAAGCACAGCTTGCAGGACAGATGAAATAACACTCCCACCCTCCACGCATCAGTGGAGCTCAACGTGACTAGTTTGGGGCAACAAGTTATGAAGAAGAGAGATCACGAACAGAGATTCCAGAGGAGAACAAGAGCAGATGAAAGTCTAAATAACATAAGTTAATGGCAGAGAAAGATATTATTTAGAAAAAAAACCAACAGAAACCAAAAAACTGAGGGTGATAAGCCCAAGTCTGCAAGTTGGCTCTAAGGAAGGCTGGAAAAGGGAACACTGAGCCTGGATATGATGCATTAAACAAGCAGCCAGAGCCATTAAAAAAACCAATTGCTTTGCTACAGCTTTCTTCCTTTTCTTGAGAAGCTTTCCAAAGAAAGCAACTCAGTGCCCCCTTCACATGCTGTGGAGCTTCCAGCACTGGAGATGAGTCTGTCTAACCAGTTCCTAAAGCCACCCGTCAGGAATGAATTTGCCTGGGGAGAAGGAAGAGAAGGAGATAAAACTTCATCTACTGAGGTTTCTTTCAGCCAGATATTGGAAAGAGTTTTAAGAAGCTCTACAGAATTCAAGGGAAAGGTGATGGCTAAATGACAAGTTAGCAATTGCTGGTTTGGAGGTAATGCTTTGTTGCACAGTCCTTGCAGAACTGCACCGTGCCTTTTGCTCCCACAGCCAGTGCCTTCTTGATGGATACAACCAGGATAACTTTGTGCAATGCAGTAATTATTTTTTTTAACATTTCCTAGTATGTACTGATTCTTCAGGTATTTAAATAATTCGGATTCACAAAGAATTTAAACTGCATTTTTTTGCAAGATGTTTACTGTACTACAGCTTGTTTTAAATCTAGAGATTTAAGTTATTAGCTTTCAAAATCAGGTCTTTAAAACAGCAGAAAATAGTTTATAGCAGGTAATGAAGGTGCTCGTGCCCCATTGCAAAAAAACCCCACTTGATTCCCTAAGCAGAATCAAAGATAAGTGACAGTATATTTGACCTATTTTTTTTCAATAATCTGGTGAAAACTACTTTGACTTTCTAGAAATAAGCAGAAATTGATCATTTACACCAGGCATATGCTGTATTACCATTTGTTTCTTAGAAACTTATTACCATTACTTCCTAAATATAAAATAGTCATATTCTGTCAAAGGTGAGTTAACAATTGAAAAAAAGCAACAGATTCATCTGTTACTACAAAGTATTGGTGACTCAGTAAATCTGTTGCTTCTGACGCTTTAAAAAAACCCAAATATTTAATATCATTATAAAACTGATAGAAGAACAATGTGTCATAGATCCACCACCAAGAGCTGCCACACCTCCCAGGTGTCCCCAGAGACTGTCACAGCACACAAACCAGGCTGTTCAGGCAGCACCCAGCCCTGCTCCACTGCAGTGACGTTATTCCTCACAGCACAATTCCCTCAGCTCCAGGAGGGGTGGCTCCACAGCCAGACTTACCAACCTGACTTACCAGTCTGTCCAGTACAGGGCTAAGTGGCTGGCACTGGTTACTGCCACCATGCTTCAACATTAAGCTGCAAAACACCCCAAAACCCCTCAAAATGGAAATGATCAACTGATTCTGATCCCATCACCTGCACCCCCTGAATATTCACCTAATACTCCAACTCTGCTTTGAACATTTTATCATCATGTGCTAAGGAAACTGTGTGAGTGACAAATGTAGAAAACAACCAAAAATGCAAACAGACTCCAAGTCTGTGTAACTGAGGTTTTTAAATAAACTTTTAAGAGACTCTTCTCGCAGGAGATACAAGCAAGAGACTGAGGCTTGTCGACCTCCTCACTCCTTCCTCTCTCTCCTGAGGCATTTCAGGAGAAGTGTTACACATTCTGCTGAACTCAAACTTGCCAGAGCAGCAATTGCTTCACTTCCCAGGGTTCCCATCTCTGCTCCACTCTCTCCCAGTATCCCAAGGACAGCACCAGAGCAGCAGGGACATGGACCAAACAGAACAACTCGGTCCTGGGGACATCCCATCTCAGTTCAGGCATTACACAGGACTGGCAATAAAGCACTGCTGCTTTTCTCCTTCCCAAACACTCCCCACGTTCCTTTTGGCTGAGGCTGCTCCAAACACTGATCTAATGACAAGTCCTGAAACCAATACTGGATGGGAAAAGGTTTTTATAACCAGCAATATTCCCCTATTGGAATAGGAGAGCAAAGGGGGGGTTCTCTTACAGAAGAACCCAACTTGCATGAAAAATAAAATATGGCAAAAGTGAAATAGAAAGGAGAAGTGGAGTTAATAAAAAATATATCCCGGACTTTAAAAAAAATCTTACTAAAAGGAGAATTGCACAAGTTGTTTATGGCATGGTCAGGAAGAACTAGATAATTAATGATTACATCTGAGATACATATATAGATATACACAAACATGCAGGAAACTTGAGAGACTGAGCAGTACCCTGGCCAATTTTAATATTTCACAAAATAAAACTTGTAACTTTGTCTTGTCTCTTCCCATTCCTCATGCCCCTTGAAGGCATGAGGAATGATACTTTGGCAAAGTATCATCTTTGCCAAAGAATTCCAAGAGCATAACTTTCAGAGGTGGTAAGGTAACTTAGCTGACTGATACCTGAAAGTATTATTTTAAGTGTTATGACAATGAGATTGTTCTTCACAGCAAAATCCAACTGAAAAACAGCTAGAAAATATGAAGCTGGTACATGTAACACACTGTCAAAGCATGGAAGTTAAATTGACTAAGAGCAGGATTAGAGTAGATTTTTTTCTAATCTAAAAGTTTACTAGACTAGAAAAAAAGATTTAAATCATGCAGAACCTCGGAGAATATTAATAATTTAATTACATGCACAAAATTCAGACAGTTTGTCCAACTTACTCAAAAGCACAACACATACCATATATTCACATACCATATATTCCTTCCCACTCTGAATCTTTGGATGGTGAAGAAAGAGAATGAGCAAGTCACTGTGATGTGCCAGTATCTCAAAAAGGGCAGAAGTCTCCCAGTTAACAGGATGGGTGATTTCAGTGGCACTGCAGCAATGCCCAAAATGAAGCCTGTTCCAGCTTTCCTAGTGAAAACTGTTTCTCTTATTGGATCCATCTATTGCATCCATAGAACACCAAATATTTCAGATCAGAGCAGAGGATGGTGAAAAGCCTGTCCTGGTTTGTAAGTCATTCACAATAACTGCACTAGAGTGAGACTTTTGCCATGTTGAAGGCAGCTAAACACACTTCAAACCTGTTCCTGCTACATTTTTACAACAAAGTTACATCTTTGCTCAAATTCCAGCAATCCTCTCTCAGATTCCCCCCAGTGAAGACCCTACTTTTCTTTTTTTTTATTCCATAACACCAACAGAGATCTAGAAATGCATTTGTTACATTTCATGAGTGCAGTGGTGCAGCCATCAAATTGACAAACGGGAATTTCTATTCTCTCCACCTCCACAGCTTCAACTGGAGCTTGGACAACCCCTCAGACTAAGTTTCTAATGCCCACCTCCATTTAAATCACAGCTTAGTTACTCATCAGCCCTAAGAAAAAAAACCACACCAGGTCCACACGTGAATCCTAATGATCATAAATAACATGATCAAAGAATTTTCCCAGCCCAGTCTTCGACACCTTCCAAGGGTTCTCCTGGATGCAGGATCAAAGCAAGCTTTGGCACTGTTCTTTCAGACCACAGCTGGTAGTGCTGGATCACAGGTCTACCTTGTCACATTGAAGCCCTCTAATGGTGAGGGAAACAAATATAATTTACTCTATTTTAACAAAAAAACCCAAAACCTTGCTGTTAGTGAATGATGAATAGGTTTGATGACATCACACACACCAAAAAAGCAGGTTTGGTCAATAGGTTGGCAAGTGAATAAATAGATACACACAGAGGAAAGCACTCAATTTTACAGTTGCTGAATCTCACACTAACCTTTCAGTTTATCCTAAACCAGGCAGATTTCACCTGGGCCCATCCATATTTTGATCTGTATTCTGTATTTCCACTAAGTAGGTGACCACTTCCACTTCTTCAATACACAACCCCACCATCCTACCAGCTTTCCAAACAGCAGTATCAGGCCTTCAACTATCAAGGTTCAGCAAGTACTAACAGACAGATGTTGCTAAAACTAAGTTTCTCTTTCACCATTTACACTACATTTAATCCCTCCAAGCCTCAAACCCACCAAACCATCTATGTGAGGGTCTCCAGCCACCTTTAATACTGTATTTCAACAGAAAGGAACGATGTATATAACTGTACACAACCCTCTTTGAACATAAGGACAGACTACTCACTTCTCTTTCATTAAACAAACCTTCCACTGAACATCCTCCCTCTCCAAAATACCCTCATTTTCCTCACAATATTATTATTTTATAAACAATTTATAAACAACAGTAGGAGTCCTGAAGAATTGCTGCTTACAGAACCCCCCTCTGTGTGGATACTCAAGAGGAACACCAGTGTTCTAAAGGCAGAAGAAGTTTCTTTACCACTTTTCTTCTCCATCTATTTTCTGATGCTTCATTGCCAAAGTGTTTCAACGCTCAGATTGAGAAGGATCACCCTCAAAAGCTCCAGGATTTTTATTTGGCCACATGCTTGAACCAACACCTTTCCCCATCCCCTTTAACTGCAGAAAGAGGGCTGCACAACACAAGCAAGTCATTTCCCCTTCCTGATGCCTGTAAAAGTTGGGAACAGAAAATGAAACGGCTTTGACCCGTCGGAATTTCCACACTTTGCCCTTTTACAAACATGGGTTGAGGGACTCATGGAAGAACTTTGCCAAGAGGAACAAGAGCTCTGAACACTCCACTGAAAAAATACATTTAATAGACACCCTTACTGAAGATCCACAAAAGAGCCATGATTCTTCAGAGCTAGATTATTATTTTAAGGAATCAACAGTACCCTCATTCACAGTGGAGCTAAATGTTCCTAGTGCAGAACAGGACTCCATTGTCAGAGCACTAATAATCTGTTTAATTACAGCCTGAAAAATGGAAACATCTCCAAACAGGATGGTTCTCATTCCATAGGTTATTTTACCTATAAATCCCTTCTTTGCTCTACTAGGAGTCAAACTGAAAGAAGGTGTAAAAGAGACTTGGTTTGTTTAGGATAAACCTTCCCAAACAATAGGATTCCATTGTTCTAATTTATCTTCAATTTCTGAACATGAATACAACTGATGGTCATAGAACAGTGAAGTCTCTTGGTCTCCAGATTGTAGAATTTATTTTCTTGTGAAATAATACAAACACTGACAGTTGTTTAAAGGTAGTTGTTCATTAACAAAGTGCCTGCTCTTTCACAGAATGAAGGATGGTTGTCCAAACTGAAGCTAATCAGGCAGGTTTTCAGGGGACCTGGCAAACACAAGGAATCTAATCCTGGGTTTGTGTACATGGAGATGTACACGTGTGTGTAATCACTGTTATGCCAAGGGGGCAGGTACAACCCTCTTGGCAGAAATTCTACTTAAGGCTGTCACCCTGAGCATCCAAAACCACAAAGGAATTTAACCCCTCCTTGAAATAGAATTAACAAGTTGAACTGTGAAAAAATATCCAGCATTGCTATGGTGGGTAAATACAATGTACAGAAACATTTTCAAGCAGTTCAACTAAGCTCTGGCCTCTACATTTGAATATGCAGTGGTTCTCAAATCAAGGCAGGTATTTACAAACAAAACACAAATCCTACAAATCTTACAGAGCACAGTGGCTGAAAACCACTTCTGCACAAGTGCTCTGAAGAAGAACATCCCATCTGGCTGCAATTGCTAGAACTTACCTTCCAGAACTAATAAACAACATGTCCTTGTGAGATCTGAGCATTAAAGGATTCAGGAAGAATAAGCAAAACTCGTTTTGCAAGTCATACTCATTAAGATCCTAATGACACAGCCACAAACCCTGCCTGTGAGAAACCCCAAGAAAGCCAAGACACCGAATGTGAGATCGACCTTCCTCGAGGTTGGGAGGTGGAATCAAAGCCTCTCACGGGAGAGGGGATCATCACAGCCAAGGCCAAACTACCCTGGGAACGACACACAAGGCCATAACTAAGCTACTTGTTTGAGCCACAGTCCTGTCACCTACTTTTCAAGCCATCCTTAATGCTGGGGACTGGACTGTGACTAAAACAACAGCAGAAATCATTTGCTTTTGCCAAACTGCAAAAGAACAGAAAGGTCCAACACGAGGCTGCTTTGTTTGTTGCCATGATGGAAGCCTGGAAGCTCACTTAAGGTTAGAAAGGGTATTTTCAGGAAGATAAATCTAGTGAAGATGTTAAAATGTCTCCCAGAAACACTTCTCTTTCAATCACTGTCAAATTATGCCTTTTATTAATAAACTCCCACCTCCTTTAGGTTAGCCTGGTATTTTCAGTGTTCAGATTTGCAGTGGGAAAGACAAGTACGGCTTAACTAGAGAACTTTCCCAAGAGTATTTTCACTGCTTTGATCTCACACATTCATCAAGTGGCATTCATTTTGTCCAGTCTCTTCAGAGAGGGAGATGGGAGTACTCAAACAGAAGCACTCTGAGATTTGCTCTTCTTTCCAGAGTCCTCCTGTTCTGCCCACGTTCCACATCCCTTCACCGAGGCACTTGGGGAATCAAAGCATGGAAACCTCAGATTAAAACCAAATCATCTAATCCTGGGGACAAGAGGCCAACTGCTGCTTAGAAATCTAGAGACAGCATTCTCTCAAGTGTCACAAGCAGCAGAGGTCCCACCTGGATGTGATAAATACCACGAGACCATTGTGACCACTGCAGCCCCAGCACTAAGCACACACCCTGACAATTTAGAAATCCAGAAACAGGCTTTGGGACACACCAGCCACCAGATACATGAGAGAGACTGAAACTCGTTTTCATGTTATAATCGAGCACTTAAAATTAAATTTATTTCTTAAAAAATAAATCAAAAGCTCTTTTAAAAAGTGCTTAAAAAGGGATCAGTTTATTCAAATTCCTTTAGTGCCCAGAATATCCCAGGAATAGTGTGTTTTCCCTGCAAAGCAAAGTTTGGCCCCCAAGAGTTACAGCAGATGGGCTGCTGCAACTTTCTGCTGACAAAAGCTATGCTGTGTTCTAATTTGGGTTTTTTTCAAATTCAAAATGCAAAAAAAGCCCAAATCCCAAATCCCTGCTCCCTTTGCTTCCTCAGAACAAAGTTCTCCTTTAAGACTGCACGTAGCTCTACATCTAAACACCTGCAAATAAATGCTGTTTTATCCAGCTCTTAAAGAGTGTTCAAAGGTAAAGCCTGAAAACTCCAATTTCAGCACACACCCAGGATGATCAAATGGGATTTGTTTCCAAGCAGGGTTTTTACATCTTTTTATCCTTGGAATTCTGAAGCTGACAAATAATCTTCAAATCCACTGCAAACATCCCAGTCACGAACCCCAGGAAGATTTAAATTAGTCAAGTTATCCCTACAGAAGTAACAAATGGAGTGGCACTATGCTGTTCATCAGGTCTGGTTCCAGAACAGGAATGTTAAATATGTATTTTCCAACAGCGACATCTCAGAACTACAGAATGAAAAAAGGTTCTTGTGAAAGCCAAAAGAGAGAAACAAGTATTTCACCTGTAAATTTCTGGAGTAACACATTAATAATTATATATTGAAAAGAAAAAAAAAAAAGTCATTTTTAGCAAGTCTTCCTTCCATTCTCTCCCCCTTAATTCTCCCCTTGGTAACAAATGTAATCAAGTCAGTGAAATACCATTTAATCCAAATTAAGTTTTCTAACTTTGTATGTACAGAAAGAGTGGTCCAAGCAACCTGCAACACCTGTAAGAATCCCAAGCTGCTTTCCACGCTCTGCTCCCCATCCTCACAATAAATTCCCACACTTGTGAACATTTGACTAACGTCAAAATTTACAGGTTGGCAGATCTGTGTACAAGTAAGGTTCAGACAAAAAAAAAACTATACAAAGAAAGTACCTGCTGCCTCCAGTAAGGCTTCTAGTCTTGCTTGTGTTTCTGGATCCACAGTTCTCAAGTCTGCACCTTCTGCAGCACTCGATAAGAATAACTCCGACGTGGTTTTAAGTACTGGGTTATCAAGATCTTCTTGGTCCAAAATAAATGATTCGACCTGTTGGCCAAGTTAGGAAAAAAACGAATTTAACCATTTTTGAAGCTTTAAAGTAAATGCAAAATTTAAAAAAAAAAAAAAATAAATAAAAATCCCACAAAAGTAATCTAAACAGAGCATGGTAATCACGTTTTAATTGCGCGGAGTATAGAACACAACTGGAAAAATCATCTGGTCAACTCGCTGAAATTACAAGTTGAAATTATGAAAGAAAAAGCTACCAACCCCCCAGTTTATTGTAAAAAATTACAATTAACGAGATCTTAAACTGCAGCAAGGTCAACTCAGATTAAATACTGAATAAGTGTTATGCATGTTTGGACAGTTAACCACCAAAACAGGCTGCCACAAGAGTGGCTGTAACATCTTTGTCACCATCTACTGTGTTATTAAAAAAGCCACCAGTAATAACTTTGGTACAGCTGGACCTGAATGCCAGGGAAAGATGGAATGTTTTCCCAAGATGCCTTTCACTTCTCTTTTAAAAGTAATTCCAACGAACCGTAGCACAGAGATTTTGTTTGTTTTGAGCAGGACCATAATAGCCGACCAAAATTCAACACCCAAACATGTGTCTCCAAGCTGGCACTCGGTACTCCCCCAGTCTTTAATGCTTTCTGGACAAGAACAGATCTGCAGGACGATTAAGCAGGCAGGTATTCCAACCAAGCAGCATTAATGCTGTCCCACCAGTGCCCCACGTGATCTCCAAACACAAGCCCATGGAATTACTCAACACAACACGCTGCAGTTTTATGACGGCCTGCCAGAGTAAACAAGGATACCTGACTCACGCTCTAATGAGAGCACAGCAACATTTCAGAATCTCTCCCAAGTTCAGGCATAATTTCCCCTGTTTTCAGAAATATTTTAAGATAAAACCACTATTTCCTAATTATATGTTATCTGTTCAACGCTATCAGTGCCTTAAATACGCTGTAGGAATAAGACACTGCTGCCCCCTCCCACTTCAGGCCCCAGTCTCATCTTCCTTTCTCCATTTTCCCCAAATATTTCCCTCTATCCTTCTCACTCCAGCAGAAGACTAACCTCATATTCAGCCCTATCCCACAACACCTCAAGAAAGGGACAGTTAATACTTCCAACAAAAATCAAATCAGGCCATCTGCAAATTCTTTAACGTGGTGTGAACAATGTTAACAGGATCTGGGAGCCGCACAGAGCTCTGCTATTCAAGAGCCACTTGGGTTCATTTCTTCCCTTTTTTGATATGTAAATGGCTGTAACACTATCCCCCGGTGTCCAAGCCAACCCTGTGTGCCAGTGAAATGCTAACATAGGAATATAATGGGAATGAGGGAGGAAGTATGACTTTCGGGAACACAGAACATGAGGGCCACGACTCACTGGATACGTGTGATCCTGGCTAAAGCTAAGGCTGCAGGTTCTGATTTAGGGCTTAGAGAAGTGAGATTTCTAGGTTAGTCCAGGCAACAGTCCTAAAATAAGAGAACTGCCGCTGCAAGAAAGAGCTGAACATTAAACAGGCAAAAAAATTAAACCAGTGATAAACATTTTTACTACAAACAAAGAAGAATCTATTTACAAGTCACAGCAAAATGCATCCCTACAGTGAGATGCCCCTCAGCAGGACCCAATTTCCAGGTTAGTCCTTAGACAGCTTGTCCCTGCTGGCACCAGCTCTAATGGAAAACTGGCTTTTGGGAAAATTCACCCTTACCTACAGGAGTACTTCAGGGTTTTCCATTTTCTCCCACAAGACCACAGAATATTATTCCTGGAATTATTATTCCTATTGCAGCATGTTTGTGTGATCTGATGAAGGGCAGAAAATCCCACTGTGTTCATATGTGCCCATTCATATACAGAGCTGAGAACCAGATACACGAAATTTTATTACATGCTAATGGACTTTTTTTCTTTGACAATTAGACCACTTAATTTAACAGCAGCCCTTCCTTTTGAGGACATACCAAAAGGGGTGAAAATGGCACCTGGCACTGCACTCGAGAATAACAAACACTGCAGAAACACTCAGTGGCTCCTGGCAATCCCTGGCGTTCAGCCTCAGGAACAGCCAGACAACCCTCAGGAAAAGGGCAGCTCGGCAGCCTTGCTGTGACCTGTCAGAAGCTGCCCCACTGCAAGTTGTAAAACTTCACGGGTTTGACACTTTGGGAAAGATATGGACCATTTTCTGCCCGACTGCTGCCACCGCCAAGCTCAATCCTTCATGTTTACAGGACATTACCGGTAACAACACACCCCTTGAACTTAAATCAGTGTTAATTCACAAACACTCTGTCAACTTGCAAGGAACCTCCCGCCCCCCAACAGGGAGTACATTTTGCTCGCAGGAACCTCCAAAAAAGTCTGTGTTTTTAACACTGATTATGCAAACACTACCTTTTAAAGTGAATTACAAATACAGCTTTTACTAAGGGCACAAGCTGGGTAGTACTGGTGCAGTCTGCTCTTTTCACCACCCTTTTCAAGTCTTCCTGCTCTCTAGATCAGCAACTGTACTCCCAGAGATCTTGCACATTTAAAGTCTCACACACAAGTCTTGCTTCATATACAGGATTTTCACTGTAGTTTTATATCACAGCAAGAAAAGGCAGCTGCTTTCATTATTTCTGCATGTGTTGAGCATCAATTTTTAGGTTTTGTTTTGATTTTTAGGAAGAGCTTTAATAACATACCCACAATACAAATACAACTCGAGTGTGAAAATACCGAAAATCCATATGCAAAATGTTAAAATAGCTGTACCACTGCCAGTCTCCCAGAAGAAGTTTCAGTGTATTCTTCAAGTCAGAACGTCTGACATTTCTGTAAATCAATGCAGTTTCTCACACACTAAGACAAGACTAGAGAGGATGAACAGTTGGGTATCTTATCATTAATAGCAGAGTAAGAAATGGCCTAATTGATCAGATGTCTCTTGTGAATGGAAGTGACCTAAAATGATCACATAATAATAATTAAAAAAAAAAATCAAAGTACCCCAAATATATCAAACAAATTTTGCTATTTAAACAAATAAAACTTCATTTAAAAATCAAAACAAACAAAGAACCCAAACAGATTTCATGTTAGCATTCCTAGAAGACATAATACACTGCTCATGTGGGAAAATTTAGGCACACTGCTCTATTCTAATCAGATCTGCAGCACAGTGATAGAGTAACCAGTCACTGGGCTATTTTTGGATTATTTTGAGAGCTGCTTTGGGCAGTTAATAAGCATCTTACTTGGTAAGGCTCATTAGGAACACATGGATTCCAGACATTATTCTGACTGCCAAAATAACTGCAACCAGGAGTAATTCCCAGTGAACACCCAGGAAAGCCACACCTGCAGGGGACCCGAGGGCTTCCCCACATCGTGTGTCCCACATGTGTCCAGGCTCACCCACTGCACCGAGGGACCTCCCCTGAAGTCCTGCCAAGGGCTGCAGCAGCCTCCCAGCTCTGCAGATCCGGTTACACCTCCAGAGCAGCCCCAGCGCAGCTATTTGGGCTCGGCTACATCAGTGTTGGTGTGTTACCAGCAGGACTGAGCTTCCCGGGGCTCGGGGGGGGGTAAAGGGGCTCTGCATCAGCAGCACCGCTGGCAATTCGTGTGAGATGGACAATGACACGTTACAGCACATTGCTAATATTAAATCTAAACTGATCTTCCCTAGGTTGCACTGCTGCAGAGTACTCTTCCCAGAATAGCCTGGACCTGCTCACAAATAGCCTGGTCCTGACAGGCTACAGAGGATGGAGAAGCTTCCTGGGTAGTTGCACAGCACCATTCCCTCCTCCTGCAGCCAAGGGCAGCAGCAGAGACAGCTCGTTCTACCTTCTCCTTCCATTTGTGCCAAACCAGTGCTTCTGGGAAGCCTTTCTTTAGAAAAAGCTTTGATAGGGAAGACAAAGCTGCTATTAAATCATTTCCTTGAACTTGCATTTTCCAGGAACACCTTGAGCTATGAACACCTTCCTGGGGTAACAATACTCCTCGATCTGTGGTTGTGGAGCATCTACAATGAGGACCCAAACCCTTGACTGGGACTCCTAAACTCCTATTTTTTATACAGATAAACATGATTTTCTCTTTTGTGTTAGGAAAACCTTTCCTAATTATTTCTTTATCAATTCCATTTGGACATTTGTCTAAATATATCTGAATACATGCAGAGGGACCCTGGCTTCTTTAAAGTTAATACAGGCCTGTAGTTCAGGCTGAAAGTTCATGCCTATGAAGTTGATCATCTATATTTAAACTGTTTTCCCTCCATAATTAACAAGCTGTGCAATGCTGTATTAGGATGACACTAGAAAGTTATTGTGCCTTTGTCTGACAGTTTATGTTGTCATGTCTTTTATTAAACTGAATGTCAATACTGGATTAATACTTGCAATCCTGCTCTAGAAGTTTTGGGGAATACTAATAAGACATAGCACTAAGTTGAGACTGAAAATGAGTTTGTATTTCAAATTCGACATCAAACCTCTTTAAATTGCACATACCAAGAACGTCAGCTTCAAAACCATTAAAAACAATTATTCCAAGGAAAAAGTAAAACGCAGGACTTTGTCACTGACATGGCACTCTCAGGAGCTCCCTGTGACAAATAAATGCACCACGACACCCTGGTGTGGATTTAACACCAGCTAAAGGCCTGGCTTTGGTTTACCTTAAGATGCATTTTTCAACACTCTTCCCCTGCCAGCCTGACCATTTTTGCACCTACTTAAGCTGTCTTCCTGCACTACCATTTCAGTTGCAAGAGATGCAATAAAGGAAGAGGAAAAACCACACAGAAATGCGGGTATTTCCACAAACCTTTCCGTGGGGCCTCAGGACAGTGTCCTTTCTCGGCACTTCAAAGCCAGAGAAATGAAACAAACACTTCAGGGAGGTCCTCCAGAGTCAGTACATGGAAACAACACGGAATCATTGGGAACAACAATTCAGACATAATTAATGATGCAAAACCATACCCACTCTGTTAGGTTTGAACTGTAATTTGAGGACAGTTTCTTCCCTTAAAAAGCAAAGCTCCAGCCCAAGAAGACAGAAGGCACCACGACCTGTGAATCACCAAGAGAGCATTGTCTCCAGTTCTATGGACTTTGGGATTACACAGTATCCTGCCAGCCCAGGGGGGTACAGGGTGCTCAGGGACATCACCACCTCAGTGGAGAGAGGATAAAGCACCTGAAGCAGCATTTTCCAGGCATTGCTCACCTTGTGACAGGTTACTCAGCCATCCAACACTTTCACAGGTTGACTGAACACGTCAAAAAGGGAGAAAACTCAGAGGAGGCAACAAATAATTTTCTACCCCTTTACAAAATTTCACGGAGGGTCATTTTAAAGGGGTCTGACAAGCTGGAAGATGACTCTTCTGGGAACAGCCAGGCATTGGATCAGCTCAGCTCCCTGTGAGTCCTCAAACCTGAGCATCCCCTGCCTTCAAGCAGAGCTGTCAGTGCTCAGCACCCACAGCAGCAGCTCTGTAAGGCAGGATGTTACTGGGAGGGTGGGGAGAGAAGGGGTGCAAATCTGTTTAGCTCCAACTGCAATAGGAAGCTGACTAACTGGAGGCAGGATTATCTAAAGGACAGCCCTTATTCCCATAGATATTAAGCAATTACCAGCTAATGAAACAAGCAGCTATAGGATCTGGGCTGGGGTTGAGCTCATTTCAGAACACAGGTTCATGTTGCAGACGCTGCTATAGATACAGAGTAAATACAGGTGGACACAACTTCATGTTTTGCCACTGCAGGCAAGGCAAGGCCCTCACAGTGTCCAGCATCTCCATGTAAAACCCAGTGTTCTTGGTGTGCCATCACACACAAGCTGACTAAAATGATGGGAAAGCAGTGAGAAAGGCAGTGAGAAAGGGTTCACATCCTCATGGTTGCTCCCTTCTGGCACCCAAGCCACCAGTCAGTGCTCAAAATTACAGCTGGTATTTGAAAGGTGCAGATAAAACAATACACTGGAATTGATGTTTTATGGGGCTCCTCTTCCTTTCCAGAGATTGATGATCCTGGGTTTTCAATTTTCTTGCACTGATACTGAACCCTGAGCTGACACTCCTGGGTCAGCACCTGCCAAAATGGTCCATGTCAATTTAACCCCTTACCTGATTTCTCTCTTAAGCAACCAATTGACACCTGATATCTTTATGCCCATTTAAGTAGTTCTGAACACTACAAACTACACCTTATCACATCTGCTCAGAGCTGTCTGATCCATGCTTCTCCCACAAACAAGAACACTGCCGTTTATTTGTGTTAAAACACTGTTTCACAGCAATAAGCAACGTGACTGCACCCTCAGTTAACCCTCACAAAAATTAAGCCACAGAACAGACAGGCTGAGTCCTCTTGGTACCTGAGGCAGTGTTACAAACTTTCTCTGTATAGCAGAAAAAAGAAAGCTTTACTCATCTCAGTAACTGCTGGAAGAACACAAACAACTGTTAAAACCAGCCTTCAGCCATCACATATTCGATGTCTGATAAACAAAAATAATTATGACTAAGTTTTCCTGATGTACAAAACAATCTTGTGCAGCAAGAAGCTGTCATTTACCGAACTGGAACTGACAACTGAAGCGTATTCAAAATTCACATGAATCCCAGCAAATCAAGTGCCTGTTCTTGGCATTCCCAACAGTACTTCATCCTGAAGAAAACCACTGAATGGAGACCCATAAGCTTGACTAAAATAAGCATCACTTGCACTACAAACTCCTTATTTTCACATATTCTATCTCAGTCCACTCTAAATCATGTTTTCCATGCTACATCTTTCCCATGTGCTTTAAGATTCCTTCCTGCCCCATTTTTTTCTGTCTTAATAATCCTGCAGAAATAGAACCTCATCTTCATCTCAAACCAAGAAACAGCTGGTGTAACTAAATATTCTAATTTATTAGAATATAAACCAGAATTGTTGCATTGATTTAGCCAGGGCTTTCAGGATGGGGTTCTTGTTCAAGTATTAAATCCCAAGCATTAAAACAAAGTGAAAGAAACTTCAAACTAGAAGATGAATAAATGCATTTGTTTGCTGATGCAAAAGCTCACACCCAACCAAGATGGCAAGTATTCTAAGCCACCTTCTTGGGAATGACCTCTCTTGTCAATCCAAAGGGACAATGCTTAATAAGAAAAGAATCATACAAGGGGATCTGATGAATGCAAGAGTAATTCAATAATCTGTTCCCAGGCCAAGCCCTACGTTTCAGACAGAGAAATCTCAACATTTAAAGTGACTAATTCAGTTATGTAGAGGCTTATAGCACACTGAAAACCATCCTGGGCTTTCTGCCCCTCTCAGAGCCCTGGCTGGTGGCAGCTATTCTCTCCAAGGCCTGGATAAACAGGTCTGTGCACGCTGCACTTCTGCCAAAGCAGCAGAAACCCCAATGCAACCCCTGAGCCATCATTTCAAAGAAAAACCATGACAGCAGAGAGCCCTGTCTGAACTGTGAGCCACCAAAAGCTCAAGATGCGGCGCTGTAAGGGCTTAAAAACGTAACTGCTTCAGAAAAACAATTTGCAAGGGATCACATTTATCTAAGCTATTGAATTTATCCTAACAAATCCTAAATGCCAAGCACCCACTTCAGAGACTCCCTCTTCCCCTGGTTCCCCTGTCACACCGTGGACGAGCACTTGCTCCAGACAGGTGATGCTCAGAGGTCACCATGGTCAAGGACCACAGTTTGGAATAAGATCATTCAGCCCCAAAAGCCCAACTCCCCCTGTCCCCTTGGCCTGAAACACGACTGACTTACAACCTACCCACCACGTGACACCACCAGTTTTTATTCATGGTTTTGGAAAGGGAAAAGTTCAGCTGGGTTAGGGATTTCCCTGGAAGAAAATCTTGGTTAATCAGTAATCCCTGTGTTTTACTGAAGGCAAAGGAGAATAACTTAGGGACCCAGCTAAAGCCCAATGGTAAAAGATCAAATGTTAAAAACATATAAATAAATGTGAGAGATCAGTTGGCCCACTGTCCACCAGTCAATAAAACATCCTTTTTTTTTTCCACTAGGGAATATTTTTTCCTGCAGGATGGGTATGCAGTTGGGCACCTTTCAAAAGGTCAGAAGAACCAGCTAGACATGTTTTTTCTCACCTACCACCAGCATTCTGACAAACACAACATCAAAATTCAACCATAAGTAACCCCTCTCAGTCTAGGCCAATTTTCCTTCAGATTCTGGGATGCTTTGGAAAAGCTGAAGATGAAAATAATGTTGAAAAAAATCTGCACAATTCCCTCTTAAAAGCAAAAGGCAAAAATTTGTAAGTGGTTTCATCCCATGAAAAGCATTTAAGAAGTAACAGGATCCAGCACAGGATCAATTCTTTCATTTATGATTTATCATAATAAGTGTTTTCTATCTGTGTTTGAGCAGAAGGTGCATAATGCTGTAAAAACCGAGAAAATTTTCCAGTATTTTATAAAACTTTCAAATAATCCATGTCACCTAAGAAAATATTCTTAAGTAATGACTTGCAAGAGTAAAAGCAAAATGTTATCCTACAATAGGATGTGTTTCCATATATTTCACTTGCTCAGCATTCCTTCAAAAATATGTAAAATGAAACCTCTGCACCTTCACAACAGAAAGGGAGAGCTACTTATTGGGGAAAACCACACAGAAACTCTCTGTATCATGTTATAATAAATATCTGTATGTATTATAAACTATAGCATATCATCCTAATTAAATAACCACCTTAATCCAAATATTAATTCACCTGTACCCCTCTTACTCAGAGGCAGCACTGTTTTATAACTGTGGTAACGAAGTTGCCACAAAAAATAGTATTTTTTATCATTTGAAAGTTAAACTAATCTTCACTTTATCCTAGACCAAGGTCACACGAGGCATCAATGAGAAAGTTTTTATTTGAGTTAACCTCTGAGGCCAGGCTTTGTTCAAAAACTTTCTCATTTTATCTAAGTACTTGAACACTGATTTCCGACACTTTGTGGCATGTATCCCATTCCACACATGGACGTTCCCATCAGGAAGATAAGAGGACTCTGGATGGTGTTTGCCTGGTACATGGGCTGCTGTTGGGAAAGAAAGGACCCACAGAAGGCAAATGAAAGCTCCCTCCTGAAATGAAGCTTCAGAGCATAACTCAGAGTCCTGCAAAGAGTCCTCCAACGAGATGCAGAAGTTATTTTTCCTGCTTCATGAAGTTTTCAGTGTGAAACAAACCTAAGGAAGGCTCCTCTTTCCGTGTATATCAGACTTGCCTCTGTTTGTGGTAAAGGAATCACTTATCCCTCCAGAACAGCTTACTGTTTGAAAGGAGTCATCATAAATGTCACAAGAACCCAAAATGAGACCTACTGAGGCCTCCTCACCTGCAGGGTCTGAGCCCCAGCTGTGAACTCCAAACAAACACACCAGTTCAGTGCTGGAGCTGCTGCCAGTTGGAAAGGAGTGCCTGTGTATTGTGCCCTTCCCTCCACACCAACCCTTCTGCCCAGGGAGTGTTGCAGGGATGGCCTGGGCTCTGAGCAGAGGACAGTGCTCCAGCAGCATCATCCAGCTGTGTTCCAGCATCCTCCAAGGCAAGGAATGGAGAGAGGAGAGCATCCCAGTATCAAGCCCCAGTTTAACTGGCTAGCCCCAATTTAAATCAGAACACAAGAACTCCTGATTCACCACTAATGCTCAGATGAACCCTTCCCACCCCCCACCAGACTGTAACTGGTTGACTGGTGAAACCCATGTGCAAATTTGTACCTAAATATAGATGTTCTGCTAAATTTGGCGAATCTCTCCTTACCCAGGGGTTGCACTGCATATTTATGTAATTATACAGTAGTACTTCACATCTTTACTTTCTACACCTATCATTAGAGAACAGTTGCTGACATTTATTTTAGGTCATGTACTCAACTGGGTCAAGCTGCACTGAAGGAAGGACCCGAGTTCTGCAAGAAACCTCAGAAATCAGTTCATTTGAAAGTGTTATTGGACAGTAACTATTAACCATCACTACAGTGATTGTTTCTGGCTACCACAGGTCAGACTTGCAAAGTTACTGAGATACCTACCAAGACTTTTCCAGAAGTTAGATGCCTAATCAGGCTGGGAATAAATTAACAACCTACTAACCAACCCTCTGCATCCTGAAGAGTCACCTCAATACTTCTGGAAACCTGAACATGTTCTCTTCTTGATTTTTTCTAATCAGTGAATAATTCCTGCAAGAAAATTTTCCATCTTGTTCCATGTCTTACCTCCTCAACTTTCAATGAGCTACTGAAAACTAGAAAAACATCAACTGCTGAACTAAAACCTACGTTTTTCAGAGAAAAGGCTTTTCTGCTTAGTATTATCCACCTGAACTAGCATCTGCTTTTTGCATTTCTATTTCTTATGGTAAAGAAAATGCTGCTATTTACATTGTTTCCAATACAAAACAGAAAACTAAAATGTGAGCATTTCATTAACCTCAGAAGTCAAACTGTGCACACCATTTACAAAGCAGACCCACTTAAGGAAGGTTCAATAACACAGCAATGGCTTTAATGGACAACACTGCCAATTTGAAACAATTATGTGTTTACACTGAATTTAAAAGCCAGTTTAAAAACTATGAGATCTCAGATTGGGGAGGGAGACCCCAGACAAAATCTCCAGGTACTGAAGTGCTCTGGAGAGCGTGTCATTGGACTATTCACTGTACTCCTTGTAGGAGGGATGTTATGTCTGATCTTTAATTATGCTTTATGTAAATATCCCCAGAGGCTTATGCAATAGGTACAGGCTTAAGTAAGGCGAGTTGGTGGAGGCAGCTCTGGAGAGGGAAGGAGAGCTGAGCTCACTCCATAGCCAAGGGCTGGGTGAGCTCCAGCTGTCATTGAAGGCCTCCCAGCCCCTGAATTACAGAATACAAGAGATTTGCCACATTTATACACTCCCTGCCAAAAGCCACTTACTGAACCAAGCTCCCAGATCCCCTGGATCCGTGGGCACAGCTGGCCTCTCCTGCTTGATTTACAACAGCTCAGCAAACGCACCATCCCTGAGCATTAACAAGGCCACATTTATCACCTGCTTCACCCTTTGCTGCCAGGAGGGTTTTTGGTGAGGACCTGCGTGTTCTATGGCCAACAAAAACCCCACGGACACACCCTGTTCATCACTGACCTCCCAGCACACCTTCACCTTGACCTACAGCCCTCACAGCCGGGGGGAGGAGGTTCTTTAAGGCTCGTGCCTTTGGCACCACTGGAAGTGCCAGCAAAATTCACAAGGAGTGGTAATAATAACACTTGAAGTCACACCAAAAATCTCACTCTGAGCAAGTTGTGTTCAAGGCTGTGAACAGGGCTGTGTTCAAACCCTGATCATGCTCAGAAGGCAACTAAAGCAATTATTTGCACTGAGGTCAAAACCACCTCATCTCTCTGGTGGTGGAAGCCTCTCTGAGTGCCCAGGAGATCCACAGCTCCCTGTTTTACCCAGGAACAGCACAGCCCTCCTGGCCTCTTCCCTCCATGCCCAAAGGCGAGCTTTGGCTTGCAATTGTTTCTATTTGCATGAGATAATTTTAACTGGCAATTCTAGAAAATATTCTGCACAGCTGCATTTGAATTTCACCTCGTGGACCTGACACAACTAATTTGTACAGGATCCACTTCAGCCCCTGGTATCCCAAACTGGGCACTACCATAGGAAAAAACCGAGCTAGACCAAAAAGCTTTGATTTTCTCCCAGTTCTGTGAGGCAGGATAAGTGTGGCACACCCTCTTCACCTGTAAAATGGGGACAGCACTCTCCACTTGGTAAAGCACCTGGAGATCTGATCTCAGAAATGCAATGTATCTTCAAAAAGGTTAGGCTAAAATACACTGCTCTTTTCACTCTCTGGATAAGTGCTTCCTTACACTCTTTGTCCCGCGCTTCCCCGATGATTTTCTTTTCTTCCCCAATTTGCCATTTTGACTAATTCAATTATTTTAGCATATTAAACTCAGACTAATAGAAGAATACAAACCCTAATTACCACCCCACAGGCATGCAGCAGAGCCTACAGAATATTGTACCATTATTTTTATGACTTCAAAAGTAGAGAGAAGAGTACAGATCAAGGCAGCATGGCAAATACTCACTTTTTTTTTATATAATTCTCCCTTCTAGTTCTCACTAATTCCACCCACTGGTAATAGCTGAAGGCATACACCCAAATCAGTGACTCATGGCACAAGACCACAGTCCAAACAGTCACTGACTGGGTTCTCAAAGCAGCGCTGTTCAAGAATTGCAATGTTCCATCCCTGGACCTGAACTGCCTTTGCTTTGCCCCAAAAAACCAATAAATACCCCCCTCCTCCCCCCCCAAAAAAACCTAACCAAAAACCACCCAAAAGAAAAAACATCAACGAAACCAAAAAACCACCACTGACAACAGGTGCTTCTTTAGTTCTCGGGGAAAAAAAATTGGAAAAAAAAAATTTCCCCCCTTGGTGCTCCCAGACATTCCCTGTAGCCCAGCACAGCAGCACAGATGGGAGGCACATTCTTCCCACTCCTGCTTCTTCCCCAGGTAACTCCCCACAACCAGAAACACAAGACAGAACTCTCCAGGCAATTACAGCTTTGAGATTAGCCCACCTCCTCTCCATGTGTTCTGGAAACCTCCAAGGGTTTTAATTCCAACTTTACTTTTTCTAGTCTATATTTTAAGTAAGAAAGGTTTTCCCAGGTTTTTCAAAGGAGTCATTTAACAGCTGTTTGGGAACCTTTTTTTTTTTTTTTTACCTCAATGCCAACCTCCCAGACACATTATTTATAATAGGCTGTCTTTCTTAATACTTGCTATTAGTCAAAAGAGTGCTTAATAAACACCTTAGCTGTCCAATCTTCACATCCTTTAAATAATGGGGTGGGTTCAGAAGGGATAAGCTCTCAAAGCAGGACTCTGCTCACCTTGTAAAGAGCCACAAACACCCTGATACAGCACAATTCCCATCCTCTTCCAGGTTCTATAGCTACTGATTTGTATCTTCAAAGATGCATTAAAATGTGACATGAAAGACGTCCCAGAGAGCACAAGAGAGCATCAGTTATTTGAGTCCTATTCTACCTACAGTAGGTCTTCCAGCTCTCCAAAACAGGTATGTGCTGGAACACCTAATCCCATGTGGGACTGAACATGTATGTTCAGGACACCCATCACACAAGGAACACTCACATGCCAGGGCTCATCTGCCTGATCACTGGATTTTTAGTTGAGTTAAATGCCCTGCTGTTAACACCATTTCTAATGTAGGTTAGGTGGTCAGGAGCAAAATGCAAATGTGGGTCTGTGTCAGTTTAATCACTTCTTTTTATTCTGATAAGACCTGTCAGTTCAGGTTTCAAGGAAGGCTGGACAAAAGAGGACCATCAACAGAAGGCAAAAAATGTAGCCACGGGAAGGTGAGTGTGGGCTCACCTCTTCAGAGGGACTGTGTGAACTACCTGGACCCCAAACTGAAAATGGTGTCACCTTGGCCAATTCCTTCCTCCTGCAGAAGCCCAAAACACAGGCACTGCAACAAGCCTGGGAGTGTCAGCCACTTTCTCCTGCTTTCCACTAAAACTACAGAAAGGGCTGTGATGCTTCTGTGACCTCTTGTAAAAGAGACAACAAGCATTCACCTTTTGGTGAAGGAGGAGCGGGCAGCAGTGAGAGATAAAAGCCTTCCTTTACCTTCTCTCCCTGGGCTACACAAAGCAGTATTAGATTCAATTTTACAGGTCCAACAATGCTCCGTGTGGGTCGGGATAAGGCCCCGGTCCTTCCCTCCCCCACAGCCTCCCCCTGAAACTCCGCGCAGGTTTGCAAGATCAAAGGCAGGCACCTCCATTACCCTCTCTTCCATTTTGTTGGGCAAGAGATACTGCTATTGCACAAAAAAGCGTGCGTGTGCACAGATATATATATATATATATTTATATATATATAACGCAGAGAGGAATTTTATCAGCGCCTGGGCACCACCAGCCCGGGGCAGCAACAGGGGGTAGGTAGGCGGGGGGGCGGCTCCACTTTGTTCTCCTCCGGGTGCAGGATCTCCCGCCGTCCCCCCTTCCAAACCTGCCTCCAGCTGGGAGCCGCTCCCGGGCACATCCCGGAGGCAGCGGGGCCGGGCCACCCCCGGGGGGGGGGGCGACCCCCGCGCCCGCCGCCCCCTCCCCGCGCCCGCCGCGCGGGACCCGCCCATGGCCGCGGCAGCCCCGGCACCGGCGGGTGCGCGGCGGGCGGGCCCCGGGGAGCCCGGCCCGGCCTGTCAGGAAGCGGCGGAGCGGAGGGGAGGGAGTGAGGGCGGGCCGGGATCGCTCACCTCGGACACCTCGTCCTCGTCGCTGCCGGAGCCGCCGCCGCCGCCCCCGCCGCCGCTCCGCAGCACGGCGGCCGCCAGCTTGAAGTCGAGGGCGGCCTCTCCGGCCGCGGGCGCGCCGGGGCCCCCCGGCCCGCCGGGCCCGGCCTCGCCGAAGAGGCGCACGGCCCGCAGGCCCAGCGGGGAGGGCCCGGCCGCGGCGGGCGGCTCGGCGGCGGCGGCGGCGGGCGGCGCGCGGGGCGCGACCGAGTCGATCTCCTCGTCGGCGGCGGCGGCGGTGCCGTCCGTGAGCATCGCGCTGGTCCGGGCCCGGCCGTCTCCCGTTCCCCCCTCACGGCACCGCGGCAGCGCCACTAACTTCTCACACCCTACCCCAGCCGCGGCCGCCGCGCCCGCCCACCCCGCCCGCTCCGCGCGCGCCCATTGGGCGCGCCGGGAAGGCCGCGCCGCGCTATTGGTCCCGGGGCGCGTCAGTCAGAGGCGCGTCACGCGCTCCCAGCATGCTGCCCTGAGAGCGCACGCCCAGGCGGTCAGAGCGTGCCGACCCGCCCCGCTTCCTGAACTCTCCGCGAGCTGATTGGTTTATGGGGACGTCAATCAGGGGCTTCGCCGGGGCTGAGAGCGTTGATAGGGTGAGGGCACTGTCGATCAAATCGCATCCAGGAGCCACGCGTTTCGGTTGGTCCGGAGGGGTGTCGCTCACGGCGCGCGGCGTCTGGCGCCTTCCGATTGGGTGTTGCCGCGCCTTAGTACCGCCCTCCCTTCAAACCCTTCTGAGGGGCTCCGTCACGCGAG
>NW_016690301.1:3509390-3522275 GCF_001604755.1 Lepidothrix coronata | reverse complement strand
TCCCAGGGACCCCACTGGTCTGGGCAGCACACGTGTCCCCTCCCAAAGGAACATCCCAGGGACCCCACTGGTCTGGGCAGCACACGTGTCCCCTCCCAAAGGAACATCCCAGGGACCCCACTGGGATGGCAGCACACGTGTCCCCTCCCAAAGGAACATCCCAGAGACCACACTGGGGTGGGCAGCACACGTGTCCCCTCCCAAAGGAACGCCACACTGGGGTGGGCAGCACTCAGCCCAACCCCAAGGCAGCGCTGCCGGTTCAAGGGGTGTCGTACCATCACCGGGAAAATAATCGCGGCCGTGGTGGACTTGAGGACCCAGAGCAGGGCCAGGCAGAGCAGCTGGATGACGGTGAAGAGGTGCACCCGGCGCAGGGGGACGTGGCGGAGGTAGGGGAGGTCTGGCTGGTGCTTGGCCGGGATCAGGAGCAACCGCACGCGGTCCAGGAGCTGCAGCGAGAGGGCGGCGGGTGGGTCACACACCTCCATCTCCCTGCTGGGCCCCGGGGCCGGCAAGATGGGGTTTTGCCCTTGTGTCTGCGTTTCAGCCCTCCTGCCATCTGTGCCGGTGCTGGGACAGGGCGTTTGTCTGCAAGACCGGTGGTCCCGGTACCACCCCCCACCCAGGCCAGGGGGAGCACTTTCCAGGCAGACCTCTACAAAAGGACTCAAGGTGGCCTTAATGGGCCTCTACAAAAGGACTCAAGGTGGCCTTAATGGGTTAATTGTGAGATAACAGGCCTTGATGGAACTCCCTACATGCAGGAAACTGCTGCAGCCTCCAGAGAACAGCTCTGGGTTTCCCAGGCAGAGGGAGGGAGGGATTTTCCCAGCCTGTTCTACAAAGCAGGATAATTGCAGGGAAGATGTACTGTTTAGAGGGAAAAGTGGTGTAGATAATTCTGGAGTGGGGATTTTTTTTTTCCTCTCCATGGATTTCTCAGGAGAAGAACAGAGCTGGCTCAGCAGCAGCAATGCCAAGGCCAAAGGACCAGCAGGTCCCCAGCTCCCAGGTGGGGAAGTCCCTGTGGCTTTGAGAGCAAGTCTGGATTATCCACTGGTCCTTCCGCTTCTCCCAAACCACCTGACCCATCAGTGCACAAGTTAATCCAGCTCCTCAGCATCCCAGACACCTCCCTTTCCCTTCCCTCTGCCCCAGAAAGGTCCTTTTCCCCCTCCTTGTCCTGGGCCTGGCAGGGGACACAGCCCCGTGCCAGGCTGCACGTCTTGCAGAGCTAAAATCTGGGCTCTGCTGTGGGAGCTGGTGCTGAGCAAACCCCCCGATCCCCAAAGCAGCCCCCACCAGCAGCCCCAGTGCAGCCCCCCCTCACCTGGATGCTGTTCAGCGCCGCCACCCCCATGTGCAGGAACACCCCGTACAGCACCGGCATCGGGATGTGCTGCAAGACAGCGGGATGGGGGGTCAGTGGGGCTGCTCCCTGGGGGGCTGTGCCTGCCAAGTGTCCTGTCCTGTGTAAAAGCCCCCATGCACGTCCACAGCCTTTGCCTCCTTCATTCCCAGCAGCCCAGCCTGCCCTTGCTGGACCACGTGAAGTTCACGTGGGCCCATGTCCTCCGCAGTCCCTTTGGATACCATCCCATCCCTCAGGTGTGTCACTGCACCTCTCAGCGTGGTGCCACCTGCAAACGAGCTCCATCCTGCTGTCTGTGTCCTGGGTGAAGATGTTAAATTGTGTTGGTCCCAGTAGGGACCCTTGGGAGACACCACTTATTAGTGGTTTCCATTTGGATGTTGGGACACTGACTGTAGGTCTCTGGACATGGCCATCCAGCCAATTCCTCATCCATCCTTCAGTTCCACGTATTTCCAGTTTGGAGATGAGAATGTTGGGGGGCCCGTATCAAAGGCTGTGCAAGGGCAGCCTCAGGGGTGAGGAGAGAGGTCAAGGAAAAGGCACCTCCCACCTGCCCCCAGGTAATCCAGGGCCACTGGAGAGGCTTTTCCTACCATGGCAGCAGCAGGTGAAAACCAACAGCAGCCAGGCTGGGACCTCCATGTGACAGTGTGGAGGGTATGGTGGGGTGTGTTTGGGGAGCACAGGGGACCCCAATGTGCATGAGGACAGTGGCCAGCTGACACATGGTCACAGTGCCTTGTGTGCTGACCCTCCTGTGGCACAGGAGCCAAATCCTTTGCCTGGCCCAAATCCTTTGCACAGCTCCCTGCCTGCCAGCCAGGCTTCCCTGGATCGCTGGAACAAGGAACTCCCCAGCCTTGCAGGATATGGCCACCCCCTGCCTAGGAAAAGAGGCCCACCCAGCATCCAGGCTCCTTACCTTGAGCACGGGGGCCATGAAGACGGAGACTCCCATCAGGATGAAGACAGCCAGGCCTGTCAGCCTCTGCTCCCTGTGTGTGGCAGTGCAGGTGTCACAGGGGTCCCTTGGGAGCCCACCCCCTTGCCTGCCCTCCTGGCTCTGGGGTCTCTGCTCTTTTCAGCTTGGATGGGCACAGGGAATGGGAGCATCCCTGGGGAGACACCGGTGTCCCCAAAGCCGGCTCTGATGGCCAGGGTGGGCATGTCCCTGTCCCCTGGCTCTGCAGCCACAGGCAAGGGGTCCCCCCAAGCGGGGCCCAGGCTCATGTACCTGATGCCCAGGAACTCGGGGTGCTCGCCAGGGGCCGAGGTTTCACTCTCCTTCCTCAGGCTCTCCATGTGTGCCAGGGAGATGACGGTGGCTGAGACGTACCAGGGGAGGCCGGTGACAGAGGTGACAACCATCAGCAGGGAGACACAGAGGAGGTCCAGATGGAAGCCTGCTCCTTTCTGCAGGGGGAGAGACAGCAGGGCTGGGGGTGAGCCGTCTCCCCAGCAGCATCAGAGGGGCAGTGCTGGGGTCTGCCCACCCCACTGGCTGTTTTGGGGTCCCACTCTGCCCCAGCTGCTTCCATGGGGCCCAGCTGGGACCTGGGTCCTTTCCCTGTCCCCTGCTCACCTGCAGCTTGTACTCCCTGCGGTTCAGGATGACGGCTGTGATCTGCTGGTCCATGAAAATGAGGATGGTGACGAGGACAGCGGGCACTGCAGACACCAGGCACACCCACCACGGGTTGGCTCCAAAGGGGACGATGATCCAGCCCCGCGCTGGGTTTGTGGGCTGTGGGGAGCAGAAGGGTCATGGCAGCTGCCACCCACCTCTGTGTGGCACAGCGGGGCGACAGGACCAGCCCCAGGTGCCCAGGCTGGAGCCCGACAGGCACCCAGGGATGTGGAGAGGAAGAGCATCCTCCTTTATCCTGGGGATGCTCCTGAGCAATGTGACCTACCACGTTCCCTACAAGGACATCCTGGCTGTAGCAGAGCAGGGGGTTGCTCTTGGACACCACAAGCCAGGAGCTGGGCATGTGCCTGCAGGAGCAGGTGGAAGAGGTAGCACTGGGCAGCAATGATGGTGAGCCCAGGGAGGTGGCAGCGAGCATGGGCTGCTCTGAGCCACTGCCAGCCCTGCCACACACCCAGGGCAGGGAGCCCAAGCCCAGAGGTGAGCCTGTGGCCCTCGCTCCAGTGTGAGCTGTACAGGGATGGGGTCAGTCTGGGCCTGAGCCAGGTTATTTACAGAGCATGGGATGTGTTCAGCCCCTTCTCATTTGCTCATAGAGCCCCCACCCCTGTAGGGCTGGAGCTGGCAGTGGGAAGGACAGTGACAGCACTGCCACTGTGGGGGGCACAGCCCCATGCCCTGACAGTGCCATGCCCACCCTGCCAGCACCTTCAGCTCGCTGGGAACAAGGAGTTTAGGGGTCTCCAGGCCCAGGGCAGCATCGACGGCGCAGGAGGCGAGGATGGCCAGGATGATGGCGAAGTCGCTCACCAGCTTCCGCACCTGCACGTGGAGATGGAAAGGGTTCCTGGGGTGCCTGGGGTGGGGGCTGCTCCAGCAGCTTCCCCTGGAGCCATCCCCACACCGATGGGATGGGTGGCCATTCCACAGGGGTGGCAGAGGGATGCTCACGCCTGCAGGGAAGTAGCGGCTGCTCCTGAAGTGCTTGAGGGCGGCGCAGGAGAGGAAGGTGCCCCCAAAGAGCAGGAAGGAGATGAGGGTGACATCGGGCACGTACTGACAGCTGGTGCCCAGGAGGTGCCCACCTCGGTCCAGGCACTGGGTCCTGCTCAGCCCCTCTGGGGTGGTGGGAGGCTGCAGGGACGGGACAGGAGGTGAGGAGGGGTCGTGCGTGGACGCTTTGGTCCCACCCCAGCCCCTCGCCCACCTGCCTGGGAGCAGGGCTGTACCTGTGTGGGGAGCAGGGGCAAGGGCAGCAGTGTGTCATTCCCTGCAGAGCTGTGACCTGCAAGGGGAAGGAGGGTCAGGGTGTTGCTGGCTCCATCAGGGATAACTGGGACAGTGCTGCCATCAGTGTGGGTCCTCAGGCTCTCCCCAAGGGCTCAGGATACTAGGTGGGGCCCCATGGGATCCTGGACCTCCTAGGCCTGGCTGGTGCTAAAGGAGCACCAAGGGAGGATGCACCATTGTCCCCAGGCTGGTCTAGCACTGATCCTTTTGGTTTGGGCGCTGTTCCCAGGGTCACTGTGGACACATCTTCAAGCTCCAGGAAACATTCTCTGGTTTACAGACTGGGCTAGAAATGGCAAAGCAAACCCCTCCAGCCCCTGCCATCCCCCATCCTGGAGCCACAGGAGCCAGGCCAAGGCTCTCTGTGCTCCTGGCACTGCCCTGTCTGGTGCCAGGGCAGTTCCAGGAGGCAGGGATGGATGGACAGACCACATGGAGGGAAGTGGAGGAAGGTGCAATGTGGTCGGGCAGATGAGGATGGGATTAAACAGCCTCCTCCAGCATCTGGCCAGGCAGCAGGTTTCCAGTGGGGTCCTGAGGCAGCAGCCTCCTGCTCCCCACCCACCTGCAGCCCTTGGGCTCACCGGGGCTGGACAAGTTGCAGGTGCAGCTGTAGGAGGTGACGTTGTCCAGCCGGTACTGCCAGTTGATGGGGAAGGCGTCTGCCAGGCTCAGCATCTTCTTCAGGGAGTCGTAGATGAATATCAGGCTGATGAGTGCACAGAAGCCTTCCTCGGTGAAGCGGGTGAAGTGCCTCACCAGGTGACTGGCCTCAGTGGCCACCAGCACCACGCCGAAAAAGGCCACCCAGAGCCCAATCCAGAGGCGGAACTCCAGATAGTCCAGGCTGTGGTCCCTGGGGGAAGAGTGACCCAAAACCTCACAACCAACACCCACCTGCAGTGATGGTGGCCTATGCCCCGTCCAGGGGACAGTGGCCTGAGGATCCATCCCTGCCAGGGAACTCACTGGCTGAAGGAGAAGAGGAGGCGCTCAAAGACCAGCATGGGGCCGGTGCTGCTCAGGATGGTCAGGGGTTGGCCCGAAAAGAGGCAGAAGATGAAGCCAGCAAAGGCCGTGCCCAGGAAGCTCTCCAGCACCCCCTGAAATGCAGGGAAGGGGTGCCAGGCACACGGCAGGGAGGGGGGTCCTGGGCCTGTCCCTCCCAGCAGCACAGTGCAGGGTCAGTGCTGGGGGAAGGAGGAGGATTGGGGTGATGCTCAGGATGCTCCAGGAGCACTGGTGGGAGGTGGGCACCAAGGAACCCCATGGGCTGGGCTGAGCACTCCGGGCACCCCACGGCTGTGCTGACCTGCATGTTGGCAGTGGCGTCCCCCAGCATGCCCCCGAAGGTGATGGCGTTGGTGACCGTGGCCAGGTAGATGTAGAGCACTGCCGAGAGGCACTGGGGGTGCAGGGCGTCGGAGAAGTCACTGCAGTACCACGGTGCCTTCCTGCGGATGTCTCGCAGCAGCCCCCCGAAAAGCCTGGGGCAGAGGAGAGGAGGGAGGGCTCAGAGCAGCCCCCACAGCTGGGCATCACCCCCCACACAGTCACCCGGCAAGGGATGGTCCCTTCCCTGGGAAACACCAGCTCAGAGGGGCTTGGTGGCCCCATGACAGCCAGTGCCCTGCCCCCAATCCGTCACCCATCACCTCGTCCCTCCAGGCACCCACCTGCCCGTCCTCTCCAGCTCCTCCCCAGAGCGTGGGTGCCCTGGGCTGGCTCTGTGCCCAGCTGCTGCCATGTCCCCGTTGCCATGGGGCTGCTGGTCTGGTGGGTCCACAGCGGTCCTATGGCAGAACAGAGCCTGAGACAGGCTTCAGGTTGGGACCCTCAGGGGCCAGCTGCACCTGGGGGACACTATGAGGGCAAAGGGAGGATGGAGAGGGGACAGCGGTGCCAGCAGGGTTGGGGGACCTTGTGTATCCCCTGAAAATGGGGAGGAGAAAGACCAGGAGGAGGAGAGACTGGAGATTGGACTAGGTGGTCTTTAGAGGTCCCTTCCAACCCAACCATGATCTCCTCCAGCAAGCCCTGGAGCCAGAGCTCACAGGACTAGTTTTGTTGGAGCAGCAGGGCAGAGCCCGGGGTGTCCTGCTCAGAGGATGGGCTTCACATATGAGTGCTGAATCCCAGCATTCCCAGCAGCTCCTTTTGAAGGGCGTATGGGGTGGTTTTGCCACCCCCTGCCAAGTGGGACAGCAGGACTAGCAGCATCAGGGACTGGAGCTGTGGTCCTTGGCTGGAGTGTCAGAGGGGCTTAGCTGGGAGGACCTCCCTGCTCCAGGGCAGCTTCATCCCCATGGAGATGGAAGTTTCAATGTCACAGGCGGGGGTGTGCCCCCCAGGACCCTGCAGAGGGGCTGGCAGAGGTTGGGGTGCCCTCCCCTCAGCCCACCTCCTGCACGGAGATGACAGAGAGCTTGGTGGAGGAATTCGGGCACTGGGGTCCCATTTCCCGGGAGGAAGCACAATCAGCTCATCCAGGAACGCCTCCATCCCTGTGATGAGGTCCTCTCGGTGCTCAGCCTGCCAGGCAACCCTTTGGAAGAGCTGTGGGGAGGTGCTGTGGTTTAGCCACCATGTCCCTGTGTTCAGCCCCTCGGAGCCTTCCTCCCAGCCTGCAGCCTTCACCAAGGAACAAACCCACCCACTTCAGTGCAACCAGTGCCCCTACATCCCACAGACCCACCCCAAACCTTAGTTTTCTTATCCTAGGCAAGGGAAAGCACCAGTTCACCCCCTCCTCTGCCCTCCACTGCAGCCTGCAGAGGAGAAGAGCTCCAGTGTCACCATCCCAGGCCCATCCCAGTCATGGGTGCTGCTCCAGGCTCACCTCATCCATCAGCAGCGTGGCCATGGCCCTGCCAACCTCGTGGTAGGCTTTCACCTTGGGGGGACCCAGCAGGATGAAGAGGAACCTGTGGGTGGGACAGCACAGCTCTGGAGCAGCACTCTGCTCCCTGGGGAATTCTTCTCCCAGGAGAGACCAGGAGGATGCTGGGGACAGCAGCTGGCCAGGCTTGGAGGGCTCCTGCCACCTTAAGGAGTGACCACCCTAAGAGGGTTGCCACTGCATGGAGAGCCCACAACATGGGATGCCAGGACCCCACTGGATCACAGAGTCTGCAGAAACTGGGGCTGGGGGGTGTGGGGGGAGAGGTGTTTGGGGCAGAGGAGGAAACAGTCCTGGCTGTCTGTGGGATCAAGGTCTTGGCTGGGGGTGTCTGTGGGATCAGGGGCTTGGCTGGAGGTGTCTGTGGGATCAAGGTCTTGGCTGGGGGTGTCTGTGGGATCATGCAACCGGGAATGTTGCTCACAGGCAGGATGCAGGAGTGTTAGGGAAGGAGAGCCTGCTGGCAGCATGGGCAGCAGGTTTGACGGGACTTGGGAGACATGGGAGGAGACTGGGAAGAGAGCTCAGGGTCCTTGATAAAATATGGTGAAAATCCCACACCTCAGAGGATGGTGCAAATTAATAAGGTCTACAGAGGGACAGTCCAGCCAAATGTTTAACCAAAGCCCTCCCCTCCTTTCCAAAACTGGCAGAAACTGTTACAGTCCTGGAACCCTGAGGCTGCCGAGCGGTTCCAGGACACTACCCTGAGCAAACCTCCAGAGAGGGGGCAGGGAAACTCCTCCAGTAGCATGAGTGGGGTTGAGTGGGGCTCAGCAGAACCTGCTGCAGCCCTGATGTGGGGCTGGAGGTCCCCTGGAGCCTGGCTCCAAGGGGACGGGAGGTGACAGAAGCCACCCGGGATTGCTGTCACCCGGCCATCTGCACCACATCGATGTGAAAACCTTAAAACCTTGGAGATGGACCTGAGAGGGAGACAGCCCCGAGGTGGTGGCTGTGCCTTTGGAACAGCCTGGACTGGCCACCAAAGGGGATGGTACCATGAACAAAGGGATGGGTAGGGACGAGCTGTCTCTCCCCTCTTGTTAGAGGGGGGAAAATTCAGGGCAAGGGGCTGTCATGAGACCCTCTATACCCACGGGGACCTGCCACCCATCTGCCACCGAGGACAGAGCAGCAGGTGGGTGGATGTCCTGCTCCTCCCAGCTCCTGCAGGACGGGTGCTCTGGGCAGAGTGACCAGGAGGTGGCAATGTCCCTCCTGATCCCCGCCTGCCTCCTCCGCGCGCTCCCTAAGGAAGCGCCCAGCTCAAGAGACACACGGACCATTTACTCTCACAGCTGCGTTCCTCAGCCATGGGGAAAAAACCCTTTCCCTTCTTCTTTCCCCCCACCCCGTCCCACTGCTCGTGGGCAGCGGGAGGGCAAGAGACTCCTGCGAACCTGTGTCCCGCCGCCAGCCCCACGCTCCCGGCAGTAAGTGGAGAGCATCCAGAGCCTCCTAAGGACAGGGAATGCAGACTCCAGATGGGGATGACCCAGGGGATGTCCCTCCCAGGCTGCCCAACAGATACTCCGCTCTCAGCCCATCCCGAAATGCTTCTAAGGAGCTGGGAAAAGCCGAAAGGGAAGCAGTGAGGCAGGATTCTGGGACTGTATGTGGCACTGGCTGCAATTCCCTTTGCTTTGGCCAAGCGAAGCCCTGTGTGGTGTGGGAGGGAATGGGGAGACAGGGACAAAGAGGGAACAGGGGCATGGGCCGTGCTCTGTTACCTGCTGGGGAGAGCAACTTCAGCCAGTGAGCCGAGGGACACCCCGTGCCTGAGGCGAATGAAGGCAGTGACGGGCTTCTCCAGGAATTCCACTTCACCCACAGCAACGTGGGCAGCTTCAGCTCCCGGTGGGACCTTCTTCCTAAAGCGGTTTCTCAGCTGAAAGGGAAGGGATGCAGCAGCTGGGCACCTGGGAGCAGCAGCTGCTCCCACCCCAGCTCCTTCCTGTCTTACCTGCTCCTTAAGAGGCGTTTTGGAGAGCTGGGCTCTGGGCTCAGACCTGCCTTTGGCCTTCCCTGCAAAGAAAGAGAAGAAATCATTCCTGCAGACCCACATGTGCAAGTGAACAGGCAATGTGGACACTGCCCCGGGCTGGTGGCACTGGAAGGATTCCTGGTGGGATACCTCGGCAGGGAGAGAGGGTGAGCTCGGCGAGGAGCTGCAGCAGGGATTTCGTGGGCTGGTGCCGTGGCTGGAGGAGCAGGAGGGCTGTCAGGCGTTCCCTCAATGCAGGCTGCAGCTCTGCTTCCTCGGGATGCCCAGAAAGCACCTTGTCTGCAGCAGGGACAGGGACAGCCCTGAGTCCCCCTGGTTTGCTTCCCAGGGAAAAGCCCCCTTAGCTGGAGCAGCAGCCACGCTGTCATTCACCAGTGCTGTTCTACAGGCACCTCCTGGTGGCCTGTCCTTCTCCAGGGACCAGCCCATCCCAGGAGATGACTTCTGCATTACCCATGTACCGATTATTTCCTTGAAACTGGCGGCATCCAGATCCAGGAGCACCGTCCCCTTTTGCAGGCATGTCCTCAGCTGGAAGAGGCTGTGCAGGGGGAGGGCTGGGACGTGGGGTGCGCTCCAGCGCTCCCCACCATCCTCCACCTTCTCCTCGAACTTTATCCACCTGCCCGGGGAGATGTGCAGGGTCAGCAGCAAGGCAGTTCTGTGTCCCATGCCAGGTAGTAGGAGCTGGACCCTGTGTCCATCTCTGAGCTTAGCGTGGGGTTTGGGGGGCCCAGAGGGGGCTGCAGTGGGTTCATGCAGCAGGGGCAGGTGGGCAGCCAAGGTGGTCACATCCCCATTCCTGCAGACCCACACCCCGCTCCAGTCTGATCAGGGGGATTTCAACAGTCATGGGATGACAGAATGGTTTGGGTTGGAAGGGACCTTGAAGCTCATCTTGTTCCAACCCCTCTCCCATGGGCAGGGACACCTTCCACTAGACCAGGTTTCTCCAAGCCCCGTCTGACCTGGCCTTGGACACTTCCAGGGATGGGGCAGCCACAGCTTCTCTGGGCAACCTGTGCCAGGGCCTTCCCACTCTCACAGGGAAGGATTTCTTCCCAATATCCCATCTAACCCTGCCCTCTGGCAGTGGGTCCTGTCACTCCAGGCCCTTGTCAAAGTCCCTTTCCAGCTCTCTTGGAGACCCTTTAGATACTGGAAAGGGCTCTGAGGTTTCCCTGGAGTCTTCTTTTCTCCAGGCTGAACAACCCCAGCTCTCTCAGCCTGTCTCCATAGCAAAGCTGTGCCAGAAGAGCTGTCCCAGCCCTTGGATCATTTCCATGGCCTCCTCTTGAACAGGAGGTGAATGTGATGTCCCGAGGGGGATCTTACTGGAGCAGAGCAGGGGGGGAGCATCCCCTCCTCACCCTGCTGCCCACACTGCCATGGTGCAGCCCGGGATACACTCTGCTCTCTGGGCTGTGAGCACACAGTGCCGGCTGATGTCCCATCTGTCACCCCCCAGCATCCCCCAGCCCTTCTCCCCAGGGCTGCTCCCAGCCCACCCACCCTCTGGCTGCGCCGGGACTGGGGGTGGCCCTGCCATTAGCAGCGCTGGCTGGAGTCAGAACAGAAGTGTCTTGAGCTGTTTCCACGCTCAGGCAGTGCCAAATATTTTAACGCCGGGCACAGACAGAGCTTCCCTTTGTCCCCCGGGGTGGGCGCGCTGCCGCGGGGCACTCGCCGTGCTGCACGGGGAGAGCGTGCCCGGCGGGGCAGCCGTGCGGGGACGAGGGGGCTGGGGGCTGGGCACAGCCACAGCCCGGCGGATTTGGCACCCCCCGCAGACTCTGCGACCCCGGGGGAAGACGCATTGCTGCTCCCAGAGCCCCGTGGCCCGTGTGCCTGTGCCCTGCCCAGTAGAGGAGGGGTGCTGTGGGGTACGGGACATCCCAGCCCCGGCGCAGCTGCTGGAGCCCTGGAGAGGCAGCAGAGAGGAGCAGGAGGAAGGGCGCTGTGCCCGCTCAGGGTCACTGCCCGCCCTGCCTGACACCCTGCCCTTTCCCATGAAGTGAGTCAGCCCAGCCCGGGCACCGGAGCCCTGCTTTGGGGACGAGGCTGAGGAACCACTGGCTTTGGGGGATGCCCCGGGCTCCAGCTGAGCTGGAAGGCTGGGCTCCCATAGCGTGGCCCTCACAGGTTTGCCTACCTGGCCATCTCCCTCCACTCCAGCCCCTCTGGGGTGCTGAGGAGCTGGTTGAGCTGGATGAAGAGCAGCGGGCAGGTGACATCCCCCCCATCCTGCCGCGGGGCAGCACCAGCTCCTCTGGCCGCTGGGGCCATCCTGGAGGGGAAGATGCTGCAGCCCAAAGCCTGGGAGGGAGCTCCGAGGTTGCTCCAGTCTGGTCTGGGTTGTGAGCAGGTCCCTGCCTCCTGGAGAGCTGTGCCACCCGCCCCGGGCATGTGGGCTCACACGTCCACCGGCACTGGCAGCCACAGGCCTGGGTTCCCTCTGGCACTCACAGGATCCCACTCATCCCACACCTTATAAAAGCTGTGAACTGGTTTAAACTGGCCACAAACCAATACACAGGAGCCAAGCCCAAAACAACCATCTCAAAACAGCAGGGTCAGCCCCACGGGACCCTTTGTGGCTGGGTCCTGCCACATCCAGCTGCCCACCTGGGCCTGGGACCAGGGGACCCACCTGCCTGCTCTGGGTGACCCACATGGACAAGGCTGTTCCTGGGGAGTAGCGTGTCCCCAGTCCCACCTGCACCCTGCAAGGCATTGGTGAGGCGATGGCAGGGCCAATCCTGAAGAGCTGGTGGCAGCATCAGTGACTTTGCCAGGGTGCTGTGCAGCTCTTCCTTAGGAAAGCAGATGTGGGGACATGTTTGGGGAAGGATGTGGCACCGCTGAGCAAATCCAGAGCAGGGGAGTAAGGGTGTGATGACAAGGGCCAGGAGGGTGTCAGGGCTGCAGCCTGACAGAGGGCACCTGTGTGGGCTGTGGTGGGGGAGCAGATGGATGTGGTCACAGCCACAGCACCCTGCCAGGGATGGGGAGATGGCAGGGCCACCATCACCGTGACAGCCCCCTCGGCCCTCTGCAAACAAACCACGGGGCTGTGTGCAGTGCAAACACAGTGGCAGGACCACAAACAGGACCACAAACACCCGCAGCACCGGCACGGGCAGGCTGTGCTGGAGCCTGCTGGCGCTGGCAGGATCTGGCCCAGGAGCAGCTGGAGCAGGGCCAGGCACCACCACAGCAGTGTTACAATTTGGGAGAGTGCAGAGGGTGGGCATGTGAGTCCTTGGGCTCCTGGTACCTGCCTTACAGGAGCTGAGGCCAAGGATCAGGCCCTGGGTGCCCACCAGACTGTTTGTTCTGTTATACCAGTGGGTGCCGTGGTGTGTGGAGTGGTGCCCTTGGCCAGGGTGGAGGACACAGGGAGACCCCTGGCAGCAGGACACGTGGTTGAGGTACCCAAACCTTCCCAGGTGTTAGCCCCCCACCTCCTGTGGGTGCTGCCCCAGCATGGCCCCCTGGCATAAGATTGGGCATGACTGGCGGCAGGTGCAGGCAGGGAGGCTGTGAGGGGCTGCAGGAGGTGGGCAGGGGTCATGGGAGGCTCTGGGAGGCAGAAGCAGGGGGCAGGGAGCAGAGGCAGGCAGCAGACACTCCCCACCCGTGCCCGCTGCCAACCCTCTGTG